>NW_009219589.1:0-10509 GCF_000690835.1 Fulmarus glacialis
AAACATCAGAGACTGTCCGATCCTTTTCAGTAACACCCGTGGGTTGTGTCCTCAGCACCCACCTGGGGTGAGGAAACCTCTTCACCCACCCGCCACAGAGCCGCCGTCCCTCCTCGGGACGGGCGTGCACACACACACACACACCGGCACACACACGCACGCACCCCACATGTGACATACACCTCTGCTACAGTTCCCTTCTCCTCACCTCCCCCCAAAAAACTAGAACAGGAACCAAAACAAAAAACCGAACAGAACCAAAAAAACGACAACGAAAAGAAAACGAAATCACAGCTGGACCCTGTCCTACACGAGGTGTTAGAAAACAGGAGCCATGACAACACATTCATTTCCACTAAGGGTGTGCGAAGCAGATACTGCCCCTTCCATAGCTCTCGATAAACCTAGTCACTGACAAACACTTGTGGAAAAACATATGCACCAGTCTCCTGCATAATACCAGCTGCAACTATAACAACAAGGTTATAACATAAACCTAAAATAAGATGATAACATGTAAATACTGGGTTATTTAGTCTACAGTACAGTAATCTGGATAAAAATGACAAGGGATAGCCTAATTTCCTTTCCCCAAACAACTTTTACTTTCCTACGTTGGATCGACCTTCAATGCAAATCTTAACCTCCTGAGGAATAAAAGAAGGCTTGGGAAGAGTCAAAGGTGGCTCCTCTTCTGATTTCTCTAGTTTTCGTGTTTCGGGGGCGGACCACCTCCTCTTCCTCGTTGCCGGGGGCTTGCTGGGTTCTGTTTTGGTGAGCAAAGGTGCTGCAGGCAATCCTATTTTGTCCGGAAACTTCAGTTCACCGTTCTCAGCTAACATCTGTGCGCTTCCCTGATTAATCCCGTTTTCCTGCTCCGCATACCTGTGTCTACTTCCAGCTAGACTGTCATTCTTTGAATGCTTCAGCAAGATACTAGCTGAGTCCATGGGCTGGCCCTTTTTAATAGAGCCGTTCTTCAGGTTCTTGAGCGTGAGCGATATGCAGACGTCCCCCACCGAGAGTTTGGAGCACGGCAAATCAAAGAGCTGGCTGGTTCTCTCGGGGCAGCAGGATGACCAGCCTTGTCCAAATACAAAAAAAGGGTATTCTACCAACACTTCCACGCTGACCTGCAGAAAGAGAGGGGACAACAGAGAGAGAGACAGAGGGAGAGAGAGGGGAGAAACCATTAACACCCGTGTGCCCTCGCGCACGTGCGCGGCAGGCGGCGCTCGCCCCAGGGGAGAGGGATAAAGCTGAAATTGGAAAAGCGCTGTTCAGTTTCCGCAAAATCAGTACATCGACCACCAGACTTCACGCTTCTCCTTGTCACACGGGTGTTAATGATTTCTCTGAGCTCAGCATTTCTTAGCACAAGACCTCAGTGGGAATCAAGCTTTACCTCTACCCAGCCACTCAGAGAGGCGTAAGAGGCAAAACCGCTTTGGCATCTGGCAGACTCCGTTCCTCACCATCCCCTTGTGGTACCTAGAGCCTGTCATCCACATCTAAAGACACTTTCCAACCAGAGGACGGCTCAAGGGAAGCTCTCAGTTCTGACACACAATTTCCTAAATGACCATGGGAACGACACCCTCACCTCTGCCCAAACAAGCATATACTTACCAGCGTGAAATGGTTGAAGGCATGCCCATTTCCAGTGGAAGGCCATGAGTACGTAGAGAGTTGTAGCCGTAAGAGCAGCGAGCGTGAACCTGCCCTCCCCCAGCAGCCCTGTTACCGGTCCAGTTTCTTCCCTTCTCCCACCTGCTCGCCCACTCCGCAGTTGAGGTCACCTCCTGCACTCCCCCAGGGAGAGGATCATCTCTCCTCCCCCTCCTCCCCTGCCCCCTCCTCCTCCTCCTGCAGTTCCTGCACTGGGTCTCCTTTTCTGCACTGTGTCCCCTTTTCCCTCCACTTCACCCCACTTTAAAAACACATCTGCTTATCAATCCTATCTAGCCATCTTACAGGGAGCTGCCATAGCCAGGAGAACAGACCAGCAACAGGTGCCCACTGCTCCTTGACCTTGCAAATGCCAGGCCTTGAGGTGCCAACATGATAAAGCACGTAAATACCCGCTTATCTTTGCACGTGTCAGCAGTCCAGTGTTCACTGTGCGGTGCTGCGTCTGCAGGCTCAAACACTTGATGTGGGCTCATGTGATTCACAGCCCCTGGCGCCGAGCCCCCTCCCCCAGCACACCACAATGAGGGCAGGAAATTCTGACTACTACTTTTTAAAAAATTGGCACGTGTTTTTAACTTGCTGTGTGTAACACCAATGAGGTCTGCAACTCTAAGAGGGGTGGCTTATGCTGAGTCAGATATCCACTGCTCTGCTCCCAAGGTCCCCGGGTCCTCTGGAGCTCTCTTCAGGCATGGGGGGGCAGGATCCTGCTCTGATGGTGTAACCCCTATTTGGTAGGGGCTAAAGGGCAGGAGAACACCTGAATACACGTGCTCATCTCACTTCTGAGCCATTCAGCAGGCACGGAGCGTACCAGCTGCCCGGAGAGCCCTCCCTCTCCAGGAACACGGACTCACTTGAAAGGAGTATCAGAGCAGGCTTGCGAAACCACCTCTCATCCTTGGGAGCGAGTAACGCTGTCATACTGAGCATGGCTTTGTATCGTTAGAAATACATTTCGACATTAAGGAATAGAAGCAGTTTGAGATGCACATTGCACTCCAGTGTTCAAACACCTTTGTTCATAATATTAAGTATGAACCTTGGGAGGACGTTGCATGGCCTGTCTCACAGAAGAGGCTGCTCTCAATGACGGTACAGCACCCGGCAGCCCTGCCGCTTCCCTGCTAGCGCTGCTGACCCTCAGATGTGCCCTCCCTGCCAGCAGGGCCCGAGGCAGCTCCCCTCGCACCCCACCGGCTCCACATCCCTTTTGGGCAGGAAGACTTGACCAGCAGTGTCCCACAGCTCAGAGACAGAGGCTCCAGAACCAGGAAACCAAAGATTCCCATCGGATGCTGACTGTGCCTCCAACTGGTTAAGCCCATGCCATGCACTAGCAGTCAACTGCAGTTTATGAGACAGTTGATTCTGTTGGAAAAAAACTTATAAAGTCTATAAATATATACTATGTACTTCTGCAACCAGGTCAACGAATAACACTGCATGTATTACCCTGCCACGCCACCTGCCCAACATAGTAAGCCACTGTACAAGGAATTTCAAAAGGAGCAGTTTCGAGGCACAAGATACCCCCCACTACATCAATTTCTGTCATATTAAACCTTTTCCAACCAGAACTGTCTGCCAGTCAACTACACTCATGGCAATAGTGGAAAGGGACCTGACTCTAGGCCTGGTTTATGCTCTGAACTATGGAGAAAGTGGGGCAAGGTAACCATGAAAGTCCCATCCCTCCATGTCGTTAGGTAGAAACACTCCAGCGCCAAGATTTGCAGAAATATTTGCCCAGAGTTTGGGATCCTATTCCATACATATGCATCTCAGTAAGGGGTCTGACTGGGAGAAGTGGTGAATATCCAGCATCTCCCATGGACTTAAATGGAAACTGTTGTCTACACCGAGCTGTAGGCTTCTCTCCAGGCATGGATCATCTGGTGCACACAGCTTTCTCCTTTATATTGCTGTCTCTCTCCTCTTTCTTTCTTCCTTCCTGCCTGCTGTATTTTTTTTTCTTTCTTTTTCTACTTTCCCATCCTTGTCAAAAGCTATTTGTATCTGTGGGGATCATACATGCTTGTGTGCATCACCCTCACCGACACACAAGTTCCTCTTGATGTGAACATGCTTCCACTGCACGTTATTTTTTTTTTTTTTAACATGGCATCCAAAACACTTGCCTGAACTGTCAATCACTGAAACAAATCCCAGAACAACATGGTTGATCATGAACAACACCAAATAATAAAGATGGTGGAATGCCGGAATGTCCACGATCCGGTCACAGTGTGCATGTACCACTATCAATTTGAAATGGGTTACCGCACAGATCATCAAGCCCTGTTTTAGCTCTCCGCTTCTGGATTCAGCTAACTTGGGATTTAAGGTAACCATTCTCTACAAGCTGTAGTAGTCAAAGTCCTTTTAAGTGTGAAAGTTCAGTAAAGACACCCCCGCATAATTTTTTGTGACCACTGCATTAAAAAAGAAAAAATTAATTTTAAAAGCTCCCTTCTCCAATATCTTGCCATGATTATTATAGGAGAGAAAGAAATCTGGAACTTGTTTTCCAACTACTAAGACGATAAAGCAAGAAACCAAAATGTTGGTCCCTCTTCAAGCTCACTGAGGCTCTACTGCAAGCTACGTTTATATTTCTACTTTTTAAGACTGACTACTGAAAACACCCAAAACTCTTCAGTGCAGCTGCTGATTATCTGCAATTTTCTATAACCCTTTATAATTTTATTTCTCAGCCAAACTCGGTAGGTAAGGCAGGCAATTCAGACTGCTCAGGAAACCCTGGCTGGAGCTGGAACACGGATGATTAGGTGCTGGAAGATCTGATGCCCAGAAAATACCCTTCCCATCATTCAGAAACACAGCAACATTAGTCTTGGGGCTCGCTGCTGCAACCAATGTAACAAGCAATAAAGCAAAAGGCACCTAATAGAAGTGGTTCGTGTGAACTGTATTTTAATAAATGAAAACATACATTTTCCAATTAAGTGTTTTTCTCCCTGATATTATTAAAATGTGATGAAACTAGGAGTGGCAGGCTGGAAACGAAGAGAAGGAAGCGGTTCTGGAAACAATGTGCAATTAAGTGGTGGAGCTCTCTGCTGAAGGCCTTGCTGCAGGTGCCGAGAGACTCCTCAGGTCCAAAAAACAACTGGGTGGATTCGTGGAATAGAAGCTTTCCCTCTCGCAGAGATAAATCTCTGCAGTGCCGCGCTCCCACACAACCTCCCCTACTCAGAGACTTTGGGACTCCTACCTCCCACCACCCCGAACACTACCTGCCTTCACAAGAGTGGATTTCCTTTGAGAGATTTATGGGGCTGTAGGCAGCTCCTCGTGCCACGGGGACTACCCGGCACAACATGTGGTCTGGGTGGGCATCCCCCCAGGGCTGCATCTAGCCCATCTTCAATACACCGTTACTATAACAAATGCACCCAGGGCTTGAAGGTTAGGGGCTACTGCTCTCCACAGCCACACGATCCCACCATTTCTCAAGAGAAGCCACCTCTGTCCACCAGACCACTGGCTGCCGAGTTTATCACATAAATTCTTATCTGCTGCACTCCCAGAATTCAGTAACATGCATCCGAAGACAGACCACAGCCACCCCATCGCTTGGAGAAACAAGGACTTACGGCCCCCATGACCAGGGGACACGGACACAGAGACCACGTGAGGGGAAGGCTGGAAGAGATCTCCATCCGCAGCAGCGAACTGAGTCAACTTCTCTCTTTTTGTCTCTGTTACAGTGCCAAAGATAATGAAAAGGAGAGCGTGGAGTAAAAGAAAAAGTAACTGGTTTGTGTGTGTGCAGAGATATAAGGGGAAAACTAAACTAGATGATGGTCTAAAAAAATACGCATTAAACTAAACTAGTTAGGGCTACTAACTAGATGCTCTATTGGGACTTTTCCATCTCTAGTGTCTCTCTAGTGTCTATGGTTCTGTTTTTTAAAAAAAGGAAAATTAAGAACTGTACGTCCATCTTTTCTTTTTAACCTACACTTAAGGAATGATTAGGAACTGAAACACAGGGATAAAAGCAAGCATTTCAGAGAACTTATTTTGCATCTCCTGTGTGTTTTAACCTTAACATCAATGGAGGTGAATTACTGGCTTCCGCTTGTTCCTGGCAGCAAAAGAAAGGACAGGTAATGATGAAAGTGTTATTACAAGAACAATATGTGGAATTGCAAAGTGATGCAGATCCATAGGTCTTTTGTTTTAGGCAACTTGAATGCAGAGGAATAACAGCTGGACTTTGGGTTCTGGTCCAGTTGATACTTACTTGACTTCTTCCTAATCCAGAGCAAGGATGGTGTGAAATGGAAACCTAGCATCCCTCCAGGGCTAAGGCCAGTTATTTTTCTGAAAAGGCATGTAGCTTTAGGTGAGTTAATTCTCCTCTAGGTTTCCATACCAGAAAGAGGGTTGGATTTGCCAGGTGATTGGAAGATGGGGAAAAGAGGGAGGACGACCTCTTTCTGCCTAAGTGCTGCGTTGGGGAGGGGCAGCTCTGGGCTTGCAGTGATACACTACAATAGCAGCTGCATGGTGCCTCCCTATTTACATTACAGTTGTACATGCTCAGCTAAAAATAACCTCCTACCTCTGTCCCTCAATTGGTGAGAAAATTAGCTCATGTTTGCACAGAGTCTGAAAATACGAATTCATCAATATTATAATGACTTCCCAGAGATCCCTGGGAGGAGTACGTAAATGAGCCAAAGCTAATGATAACAATGCTATTTTTGTATGGCACTTACTCTTTACAACTTACACTCCCTTGATAATACCTTTTGAAAAGCTCCCTCCTTCCAGAAGTATGTATGCAACTGAAACTTAATTGTAATAAAATACTTTGCGAAGCTACACTACACACGCAGATATATCCCCACTGTACTCTGGAGTAAGATATGTTTAAGTGCAGCAGCACCACAGTGCACTGCTCAAAGCAGCGCGACTAAATACTGTTCTTTCAACGAGAAGACTAAGCCCTCTTCACGCAGGCAATTTGCTAACGAGTAATGACTGCCGCATGCCTGCTAATAAGGCTAAATGCTTTCATATAGCCACGTCGGGCTGAGGGTGAGGTCACCAGAGACTTCAAGCACGTAGAAACAATCTCTCTCTCTCTCTCTCAACCCAGGCAAGGCAAAACCAGCAGAGCCGTCCCCACTATGCAGACACAGCTGATCTGGGAAGAGACCCAAGTCCCAGAATCTGCAGGAAACCTGAATTAAACCCCTGTTCCTAATCATATCTCTACGTGACTCGTCCTCCATTCTGGAAGCATCCCTGGTGGGAAACACAGCTGGGGAGTATTTTGGCTGCGATGATGTCAGCCCGCTCCTGATAGGCTTCTCCGTAAGGTGACACTTTGCTGGGTGAGACCCATGTGCCTGGCCCTGGATTTTTACAGCCTCAGACTCGGCTTGCTTTCTGCCAGAGGATGGCACTCCACCCCCTGCAAAGGCGCTCTTCCCGGCGCCCAGGACTACAACACCTCGCCTGCGTTGACAGATCTGCGAACGAGACATGACACAAATGCTACCTGCTAATTTGTACCTCTTCTGCTGGTGCAGAGACCGGTGGCCTGGCTACAGGGAGAGAAATGAGAGCAAGATGAAAATTGCAGATGGGAGATTGCTACTTTTGAAATCTCATTATTCAAGGCACCGGGGCAAATTATAGTAACTGGTCCTGATCCAAGGACAGTTCCTCTAACCACAAAGCCTTAGATGCACCAAAATACAGTTGAGTGGTGGGGAAAAAATCATGTCTTTATACTGAAAGCACCAGAGGCCCAACTTCTATCAGCTGTGCAGATGCACGCACGTACATGAACAAAACCACACAGGGAATCTGCACGTTTGACACGCGAAAGGGGACGTGTCATATGTAGCGATTTACCATGTATGCACAATTGGGGAAGGATGGGCCACAGACTGCTGCGACTGTAAGAAATGTTTCATGTAATCTGCTCCTCGGTCCCGTCACTGTTTATTTTTCTTCTCCAAACTGTCAGCCTAAGGTGCTTTACTACATGTGTTCACATCCAGCTCCTCTCCCCCTCTCTCTCATTCTGGTTCTCCAGCACTGAGAGTGCAGCATCAGGGTTGCAGATGCTGCAGTTCACAGCACTCAAACCATACCAAAAAGATATGCAACAAGATTCTTTAAAATGAGTACCTCTAGGAAGCAAAATGCTATCCAGCATATCTGAACTGCTCCAGCCTCAACACAGCATAATCTAAATTGCTCAGAAAATGGACAGCATCAGGATAATGCTTTATGATCAGTATGTACTCATTCTCAAACTAAAAATACCTTTGGAAAGTTTCAGGGTTTCTTCCTACATTGCGAACCAACAAGAAACAAAGGTCAGAAGCACAGTCTGCCTAGCTACCTAGACGGTTTTTCTTTCCAAATTTCTCTTGAACACACAGTTTATGGGAGCCGTGCAGTGTTTAAACCACCCGCAACCGAAGCCTCAGTAAAACTCTGTAGTGCATTTCAGTAACTTACGTCTGTGATGGAGCCATTCCCAGGCAGCTCCAAGTTTTCAAGCTGTGGAAATTCACTGCCTTGTGCCCCACCTATCTCTCAAAGGTAGGATTTGAGCTGAATCTAACCTGAGCTTTCTGGTGTGGAAGGTAAAAACCACCTATCAAAATGCAAAATATATCCTCTCGTACTGCTTACACCGTTTTATATTTTAATCAGAAAACATGAAGATCATGTAATTCTGCCTGTGGGTTCTCCAGCTATCAAAAAGACCTGTTTTATATCCAAGAGACTACATTTATCATTGGTGTGACCCTGATGGCTCCCCCGGCACAGCGAGGGGGATGATTTTTCGACCAGAGTTGGTCTCACGGATGGATGTGAACGATGAAGAACCAACCTCGCGTGGACCCAAAGCAACTGAGATGCGCTGAGGAAAGCTGCACCCTGGGGGCCATAGTATGCACCCCAGTCCACCCCCCGCACCCTGCCATGCGTTGCCATTACCTGTGCTCGATGCTCCCCAACCGCAAACTGTATCACGGCGATGCCTGGGCTATGGCTGTCTTCAATCCTCTCCACAGTGCTGGAGTCTATTTTCAGGTCGTTGCTAATTTCCGCGCTCTGTATGAAGTCTTCTGTTTTCAAGTCCTCTACTTTCTTCAGCTCCCCGTTGGCCAGCTGAATGATCGACCCCTTCATGAAGTAGGGGGGCAGCGTGGGAGGCGCGGCGGCGGGGGAAGCAATGGACTGCACTACGGGCAGGTGGATCTGCGCCTGCACCATGGTGGCCTGGTAGGCGGGCTGGGTGGTGAGGGGCTCCGCGCTGAAGTTCTCGCTTTTGGGGACGGCGGTGGTGACGAACGTGTGAGGCACTGCTGCAAACTGGGGAGACGACGTGACGATCGCAGGCGCGACTCCTGACGGCTCGACGTCCGCGCCGCCGACTGGTATCAGCAGGGACTGGGTGCCAGGGATCACCAAGTGCTGCGGCAGGCTGGCGGGGTAACCGATAGGTTCCCGAGGGCTTGCTGGTGACCGCTCGGGTAGCCGATCACTGGCGGCTGGGTCCCGGCGTAGAAGGCTGTCGCCGGCAGCCCGACGGGGAGTTGCTCAGAGGCGCTGTGGGTGGTCTGAATGACGGTATGAGGGGACAGCGTGGCCACTGCCTTCACCCCTTCATGGCCCAGAGCCTGCTGCGGAGACAAAGCATAGGACCGGTGGGTTGGCTTTCCTAAGTGCAAGCTTCCCTTGTCGTTGAGGGCTGAGGGAGAGGTCTCACGGTTGGTGGCCTGCTGCACCTCCATGTCTGCCGTGGGTGTGCTGCTGTTGGGGACCACCATGACGGAGGCTCGGACACCTGAGGAATCCCGCGCACCGTACTCAGCGGGACTTGAGTGGACCACCACGTGCCTGGTCTCGTAATGATGGGGAGTTGGTTTATTGCCTGCTTTGACTAGACCCATGTCGGCAGAAGGTGAAATGCCGTACCTCCGGCTCTTCTCTATCTCGCCGTTCAGTACCTCCTTGGCCTGCATCGCCTGCAGCCGGCTGCTCTCAGGCTTCTTGGGGGGATCCCTGGTGACGAAGTGGCCCCCCGAGTCGGTGTACTGCACCACCACTTGGGAGGAAGGGCCGAGGGTGAGGGTGTGCGGGATCACTGTCTGATGGGGGTGCAGGGGGACCGGGATGGTTGGAGGAGAGACGTTTCTGACAGTGCTCTGGGAAGAGCTGGAAATGTGGACGTACTGGTTCTGCTGGGTGGGTGGAGGAGACCCGGCGGCAATCAGTCCAGGCGTCCTGACCAGGTGCGGCTCAACTTTGTGCCCCTGCTGGCTTAAGCCGCTCATGCTGGCCAGCAAAGTGGAATAAGCCTCCAGCTGGGAACGCTGGGATGGAGTGGTCGCAACGGCCGTGGAGCCGTGCCCGCCGCCACGGTACTGGTCGCAGAATTTGCTGTTGGGGAAATCAGCTGTGAGGGGATGAATCCGGTGTACGATCCGCTGTACTGGGGCCCGACAAACTGGAAGGTGTGCTGCAGGTGCGTGTACTGCACGGGGGAAACGGGGGTCCCTGACTGGGAGAGGGCGGGCGAGTACACCGTGGGAAGAGTGGTGGAGGCTGGAACGGACCTGGGCGCGCTCGGTGGGGAATAGTCCAGCCCTGCAGACAGCGACTTGTGCAAACCCTGCTGCAAGCCCGCCTCCACCGACGATGTGCCCCCGGGCCGGTGCCGGCCCCCCAGGCCGCCCTGGCTGCCAGGTGTGCTGGGGAGCCATGCTAGGTTATCCGCACGGTGGGTTTCGGTTGGCAGGACCCGCTTCC
>NW_009219589.1:10525-12775 GCF_000690835.1 Fulmarus glacialis
TCTGAAGGCAGGCTGGTGGCAGGGATTTCTCGCTTCTTAGGTGGCAGGCATTCATTGCTCCGCTCTTGGTTGGATTTCATCTTTCGCCGTCCCCCCTCCACTGTGCTTGCTTCACTGTCTGGCTGGCTCTGATTTCAGTCTGATAAATGGAAAGTCACATTTGATTTCTGCAAGGGATCCAGTGACTTCATGAGGAATCATCTCCCCGTGAGCACGATTCTCCGACGGCTCCTCTGGATTCTGCAACGAGAGGGCGGGCAAGGGAGGGGGGAGTCACACCATCAGCACTGGGCAATGAGAACAAACGAGCAGACACCCCGAAACAGCAAGCGAGTAAAAGAAAAAACAAAACCAGCCAGGCATTGCCGTTCTCATGTCAAGGAGCAGTTGACAGCTGCGCTGTAAAGAGCAGCGAAAATCCTGGGCATGCCTGCTAACGCATCATGAAAATGATTAAAACTTTAGGCAAATTGGAAACTCTCTGGCCACAACTTGCCACATATAGCAGTGATCACTTATTTCCCAAGGCTCACTTTCTTCTTCCTTTGGGAAAACCCTCCAAGTCTCTAAGATGCCCGGTTCACTCTTCAAGCCTCTCCTTCCCCTCCCAACGATGATGTTGCCTTCACCCTGCCGTGTCCTACAAAGCATGGGAGCACGGCAGGGAGCCCCGAGGAACATGCACGCACAAAATATTTATGTTAGCAACAAGCAGCTATTAGGGGTGCGGAGGGAAGGTGGTGGGTCACTCCTGAACCTTGAATCCCAGAGTCACCCACAGGGTGACTTCATATCACACTGGGCAGGGCTGCAGAGGCAGCAGTTGCCCCCATCCCCCCCACACACCACGGCTCCTTACGGGCACACGTGCCCTTCATCTTCCAGTCTGGCAAGGAACCTCGGCCACGCGATCTGTTTACGGCAGCAGCCCAGAGCCAGAGATGGCTCTGAGCCAGGTTTTTAATGTGTGGGGTTTTTTTCCCCCCAGGGCTTTGAACTCCCTCTGCTACTGACACCTCACGCCCAGGTGCCCGGGCAAGGTCCTGCACTGGGAGATGCCCCCCACCACATGCAGGCCAGAGCCAGGTGCCAGCACCATCCATCTCCGTCAGGATTCGATCCCCCTGTTTCTTAGTGACTGCCAGACCAGGGAGGCTGCGGGTATCTCACTCATGGCTACGGCCAGATGTCCAAATCCCGTGCAAATTCAGCCCTGGAGATGCCTCGCTAGGACCGCTTGGAAAAGCATGTTTGGGTTTCCTGATCCAAACCAGGAGCCCCCACCACTGTAAAAGCTCACGATTTTATATTGGGTTAATTTTGCTATAGGAGCAAAACAGTTGCTTTCTCTGCTCTGCATCACTTAACTCGGTGACTTCAGCCACCCAAAGGCAATGAAGTCAACAAAATCTTCCTAACTCTTTCATTATCTGCTAAGGAAAATACCGTAACTAAATCACATCATGCTTTGGAAAAAAGCAAAAGGAGCTGACAGTCTCTCCCTACCTTCCTGAAATCTGCCTTGCCTTGTCCCATAGCAAACTTTATGGAGAGGGAAACTCTTCCCCAGCCCCTGTCCAGCCCCTGCTTGCCATCTGTGTTTCTGGCTGTTTTGAAAGATATGCAAGAATGCGTGCTGAGAAAGCGTGCACCTTGCACAACCGGCATCCTAACAAGAAAAGCGTGCATTATATGAAAGAAAAATGGAGAGAGAAAGAATTAAGAGTGGATGTGAAAGAAGATGGAAATAGGATATAGCCCATTTTAAAGTGAATGCTGAGCAGCAGTAATGATACTTATGGCAAGTAATATTCCTTTGGGGGATTTCTTTCCCTGCTGCCTTGCTTCTAATGAACAATAAGCCTGATGTTTATATGCGTATGCAGTACTTTGAAGACATACTAGACTAAGATTAAACCTATCTTTAAGAGCACTCTTTACATTTATGGTCCTCCAAGCTGCTGTAAGCCCGCAGGAAAAGTCCAAACCTTTTAATGGTTTGATACAATCAGTCTTAAGTTAATTATTCTGTTGTTTAAATATTGATAAACAGTAATGAAACACCAATAGCCACACAGTGGGGGGAGGGGTGTGTGTGTAAAGCACTGTTCAGGGTGGATTCCCTGGCTTTGAGGCGAAAGGGAGGACAAAAGGACTCAGGGCAGCTTCAAAAGAGCAAGGGCCCGTGACACATTGAGCACGGCGGCTCAGGGGCAGCTGAGTGGCAGCTCAGCACCGCCACCCTGACCT
>NW_009219589.1:12806-24011 GCF_000690835.1 Fulmarus glacialis
ACCTGCCGGCACTGCCGCCTCGGCGCTGCGACCGCGGCTGGATGAGGGCAGCCAGGAGACAGGGTCCCCGCTGTATCAGCATGGGTCTTCCCCCTCCTCCTAACAGTTGCTCAGCGTGTCTTGGCAACAGCTAAAATTATTATATTACACATGACTTACAGATTTTTATTTTTAAGTTCGACTAAAAATAAAATCACCGAGCTCACATTTGCGCAGTCATCCTTGGTTAACTTTAGCTCACTGTAGCCTTCTGCCCTGGGCAGTCAGCTTTGGCAGGTAAGTCAGCAGCTCCTGGCCGAGGAGGCTGCCCGGGGACGCTGTGGGGGGACGCCCTCAACGCGGGGCACTCGTCCGCTCCCCTTGCCACGGGGAGCTCGCACTGGGCTGGAACCGTCCTTTGATCTCTTGTGGAGGTGGACATGAGCTGCAAACCCAGAATTTAAATACACTCCCACAGGGAAAAGCTGGGAGCAGAGGGCTGGCCCCTCTGCCTGTAACAGAGCAGGGAGCTTGTACATGGGATTGAATAGGGCCAGTTTCTTTTACTGTGATGGACAAACCAGGCCACCCCAAACTAGTTGTTCCAAAAGCCCGAGGTATTCAGTGTTCTGGGTTCAGCTTCTCTGCATCAAAAGTACTACTATGAAGCTGTATGAAACCTGGTGAAGTTTCACTCTGCAGGCGCTGAAGCAAAGGTTTTGTTCTGCTAAATAGCATTGAATCACTGAGTTTTGGGTAGCCTTCAAAGTCAAAGCTAACATCCTTCAAAAATACCAAATACTACATCTTTGGGGGTTTTTTTGGTGTGTGCATAAATGTTTCATATGGCTGACTTTATCATCACCGGTAACAAAAGGGCTGCCTAAAATCTCCTGGAGAGCACAGGAGGGATGAACAAGCTTAATAGAGACAAGGGATGAGACAGCTGTAAAGCAGTGAAGATTGCCCCACTTTTCCAAGCCCAAGTACTTCACGGTGAGACTTTGAACTCTAACAGACACAGGACTGGATTTGCAGAAATGCAAATGTGCAGCATAAAACAGCCTACTTCTACTTCAAGACTTAAAACTAAAATGGTAACTTTTCAGCATAATTCAAGTTCCAGCAACAGCAAAGAGAAGACAGGACTGATTTTGCTCAGGAAGCAATGAAAGGGAGACAACCCAAACAGAGCGTCTCAAAGGCAAGAGGTACAAAACCTGGTTAAACTGTTCTTTGCTGGCTGACCTAGAAAGGCGTGTGCCTGCCTTCTGACGTGTGGCGCACGGTTTGTTATGTGTACGCTTTTTTTTTGGATCCAAGTAATTTCTCTGACTCTCGAGATTTCCCTTCCTTGTAACTTCAGAGCTGTCGACCACGATTTGCGAGGTATGCCAACAAGCAGCAAACACCAGGTGATTTTTTGCTCCTGCTTTGTACGTGTGTGTGTCACACAAGTGCGTGCGTGCGTGCACGCCTGTGTAATTATGGCTGGGAAGATAAAGGGGACAAAGAGATCAGGGACAGCAGCTGGACTTTGGTATCTCTGGCAGTGAGTACACATGGAACATTGCTAAAATGTCTGGACAGCCAGTGTCCACTGGCAGCCTGCCCACTCAAATTCCTGGAAAGGCTTAAGGCAGAAAAATAATCACTTGGAGGAGTCACCATCTGGGCTTGCTCTGGTCCCAAAGGGATTGCTCACTGGAGCTCAGGATGTGCATTTTTCATGCAAAACTCCAGCATCTCTCTGCAAGGCACTTTAAACCTCACTATGGCTCCCAAAACAGTATTTTTCTATTTATTTCATCTAATAAATTTAAAACTCATGAGAGGATACTGGATTATAGCTTGAGGGCCTGACCTCCTTTATTTATCCGGAGTTCACTGCAGCCAAGGTAAAACCAGCAACACAAGCCTCCGTCTGCACCGTAACTGTACGCTGTGTCCCACCACCCAGGACTGAGTCTTGGGGTGCAGAGAAGTTGGGGCCAGACTTACAAACCACTGCAGCACCTGGGTATGCAAATGGTGGGACTTTCACTGCCTTCAGAAATCAGGCACTTTTTGCAGTCCCATGATGTAGCTAATGTAATTTTTAAGTCTCTAAAACACCTTCAAAAATCTGGTCCCTCATCCTCCCTAGTCCCTGACCTTTCTGCAGCTGCTAACAAACTCACACCGACATTTGCCATCAGGAGAAAGGGCTGGGACCACCCCCTCGTTTGCCTATTGCATGGAGCAACCACCCAAGGGGGGCAGCCATCAGCCTCCAACTTCAGGGATATTCAATTCAAACCAGTCGTTTATTGTCAAAAGGCTCCTTTGATCCCAAACCCTAATAAGACACAGATTATTAAGACTTTTTAACTTTCACCTTCCAGCTCCAGGTATGACCAGCAATTTCTCATATTTCTCCGTGCCATAAAAAAACTGGGTCTCCCCTCTGTCAAGACACCGTTGCCCTGCCTAGCAAGTAGACATCAATGCAAAGTTCAAAGAGTACACCAAAAAAACAATCCTTTGAGTTGAGCCTGACACACGGCTCTTAATGTCTGGGGTGTTACTGGGCAGAAGCAGCAGCGCAGTCTGATGCTCCTGCCTCACATTGCCCGCCCATCCCATCACAATAGTATGAGCGGGTAATTTCGGCAGCACTGGAAATCGGTGGGAAGGGAGGGCACTTCGTCCCACCTTGCCCTTCCCCTCCGAGGAGGTTGGCATCTTGCAGGATCGGATTCAGAGAGATTAAAAGACAGACACATTGCAGAGGGCTCCACAGCTGCATTCTGGTTCTCAGATCTATATGCCAGCTTTCCCCCCCCGCTCTACACCCTGCCCGCTGCCAGCTACATATTCATACTTGTAACTGCTACAGATTTCATTAGCCTTGCCATGTGCAGCTCAGCGCACGCCAACAATAGCGATAGGAGTTTATTGTCCAATCCAACCAATTTCACAGCACTCTGGCAGATTTCCCAGGAGGGCCAACTGCAAAGATCCATTAATAAGAAACATGAAAACCTCTAATAAAATTTGAAATTCTCCTCCCAAAACTAAAGGATTCCTGATCAACACTGCATCTGCAAGACAGATCGTCCACTGCAGCATTAGCTCTTATTATACTTCTGGGAATTTGCCACAACAAATTGCTACAGGTTTCTGCAGAGCAAGCAGCTATTCTGCACGTCCCTCCTCCCCCCTGGTCAGATCAGACAGCCTCCATGCAATATAAGAAGCAAGTGATATGAGCAAACCTCAGCGAGCACATCACTGGATGTCACATGCTCAATGGCTTGACATTCCCATGAAATTTTATGATGCAAGTATGTAGGTACTAGTGTTGAGAGAGGAAGATTTAGGAGGAAAAAACAGTGTAAGATACACTCCCGAAAGGACAGAGAGATGATGGAGTTCCAGGACAGCCATTCACTCAATGACATTCATGAATGCAGGTGATACAAAGAGATGATCAGAAAGCCACTCTACTGGTTAACTACCCATTTCTCTACTTAGCTCCTGAATTTTCAGAATAAGGGGAGATCTGCATGTTCTAAGCAGGGCACATGCCTCCTGTAGTCCCGTTTTACTACAGTTATGCTATGGTTAGGTACACACAGTTATTTTGTGTGGTGGGTGCTGGTGAGCTCCACAAGAATACTATGCTAGTATTAGCTTACGTTTCAGTTAGGCTAACTGCTGAATTAATGACATTTGAATTAACTTTCAGAAGTTTGCAGGTTTCTGCCATCAGTTCACCTGGGTGCCATTACCTGGTTCTGCAACGGGAAAGATGCCCGTATTTTCAGCATCTGTAAAAGTCACGCCATGCTCTGGATGCGCAGCATACCTTTCTGTGCCCACGTATAGCAATGCAGCTACACCTAAGCCTTGTAGTACTGCAAGTATGATGGGTGATCTGAGTAGATTCACAGCTGCCAACTCATTTATTCCATGTTTTTTTACAAAAAAAGTTATTAGCAAAGGTGATCCCTCCTCTTCCAGCATGCTTTGCAGGGAGCGCAGCAGAAAACGCCAGGTAGGCAGGCAGGCTGGAAGCAAGGAAGCATTTGCTTCGAGAGCCGCAAGCCAACCCCGTGACAGGGCTGCCATCAGAGGGCTGGGTACGTCGGCCATCCTGCCACCCTCCCAGTCCACGCCCAGGCAGCGCCCTCGCTCCCCGGCACAGAAATCCCCCGCCATCGCAGTGCCAATCCTGGACGCTCAAATATCACGAGTCAGGCCCCACTTCTTGCCCCTGAAATACATGATACTGGTTTACAGATAGAAGATTTCTTAAAACGATAACGGCGGAGGTTATTTGTTTTTTTATTATTTTTTCTTTTAACCTGCCCTTCTGCTGCGTGAGGCTTTTCAGGCTCGAGGTCTCTATCTTTTCCCTGCAACCCACAAGACCAGAAACTTACTATTTCAGCTAGAAGTGGAATTTCCCATCTCACCATTTGACACCAGGAACTGGAGTTTTGCGAAACAGCGTCAGATATCTAGAGACTAGTGATAAAAATGCAAGAGCTGACAATGCTGATTACAGTGAAATTTCTTTGAGGGTGAAGCGCTGGACTCCAGAGCCCCCTGCCTCTATGGAGGAAGGGGGGAAGGATCTAACTGCTAAGTAAGGGCTTGAGCCCTGGGGCAAAGCCATGTAAGTGTGCACAACTTGATGCACGGCTTTCTCAGCTGCACAGCAGAACGTGCACCTCAGCTGACCCTACGAGAAGCACCTCTATCTGCAGCCATGAAGGAAAGACCTGGGGCTGCTTGGGCCTGGGGTTTCAGCTCAGGCTAACTGCGAGCTCCATGGTTGTGCAGGAAGAGCTGATCCAGGTAATACGCTGGAGCACATTCCAGCAGCACAATGTTTTACCACCACACCGTGCTGAAGCCTTTACAACCTGACAGAGGTCTGCCAACCCCCCCCAGAGGCCCTGCTCTTGAAGCCTCGGAGGTGGCTGTGCCAGGAGCATCAGGACCACCAACTCAAGATGCTTCGCAAGGCAGCATCCCCCTTCACACACGCCCAGCGCCTTCGGTAGCAGCGGGGAAGCCATGGAGTAAACACACACGTTTTAAAGTGCTCCTTCAACCCCACTGACAGCAGGACAGATAGGTGGATCCCACCTATGCTGCTCCGCAAGGGGCCAGATGCAGCATCTAACCTTTTATCTCTTGCACCACACTGACTGCTGCCAGCGCAGGATGGAGGGTTTACAGAACCAGCTTGTCTGATACTGCACAGTATCAGATACTTTACTCTTGCACCCATCCCCTGGAGGCGTTTCTGCAGCTTAAATGAGTGAATAGAGTTCATTTATAAACAAGTATAATACTGAAATTACTTTGTTGATGTTTTTCATTTATCTAAAATGTGCCCAGCTACAATGGGAGCTGCCTACACAATTTTCCATTGAAAATTTCACATGAGTGACTATAAACGTAGCGACACCCACTCGCCGCTCATTTTAACTTGTGACAGAAACTGTCATGCCTGTATGAACACATTTGCACCGCGGATATGTCACACAGGTCTCCTTCCATGTGTCTGAAATGCTAACGTTCTCTCCTTCTTCAGCAAAACAAATTAGAGAGACGCCTGGCTTCGCTGCCAGAAGAGATGAATAAGACCCCCACGAAAAATTACAGAAACTGGGGGCGTTTCACCCCTTTGAAGATCCAGCCAGTAACACCAGCAAGCAGCAGCCAACTCGGAGCAGCCATTTTACAGATAAGCACAGGCGTTCATGGGGAGGAATGTACCTTTAAGCCTGGCTGATAAGGGGACAGTGTGAGAGCACGGCTTTAGTGGCAGATTTGGAAAGGTCAGCTGCATGCTCGATGCCTTTCCTTGGAAGTCCTCCCTGCAGACTGCTTCTCTGGTAGATTCCACGTACTAGCAAATTAGACTATAATTAGTCCATCTGTAAAGCGCGAAACGTGAATTGACATTAAATTCCCCTTGAAATGGATTCCAACACCTCGCCTTCTCTCAGGCTTCATTCAGCAAAGCTTTAACTTGAAGCAATTTTGCATGAGCCCTTGCTCATAGCCCCAGCACAGAGTCGGTGCCTCACCAAATCAGGATCACTGACCATCACCACTGACAAAACCGAAACGCCAGCAGCTCACCCCCAGTTACTCTTCCTGACTCAGCTTTTTAGGGAGCCTCTCTCCTGCTCCATGGGGAGGGTGGCAGGCAGATAAAATGGGCATGGAGAGTCAAATCCATCACCAGCATCACTTGACTGAGGCCAGCCCAGCGAGGGTGAGATTGCCCTGACTGTTCTATCTGACAAGGCAATGCAGAAAACAATTAAAAGAAAATGAAATAATGCAGGTTTATAACAACATAGCAGGCTCCACAGTCACAGGCTCCAGTTGCAATTAAAAACCCCACACGTTCCAACTAAGAATGCAAATCATCAGCCTTGCTCTCAAGCAGGGAACGTTGACAAATGAAGGCGATGTGCTAACAGGCAGTGCCAGTACTCTTAATTTAAATATGTGAGAAACAAAGGTATGTACCATCCAGGACTGCCAGAAAGAACTTGTTTTAAACAGCAATCAGAAAGAACTGGAAGGGTTTAAAAATGACTTTTCTTACAAAAAACAGATACAAGAAAACCTTTTGCTCCCCTTCTCCCAGCCAACTGAAGAAGGAACGAGAAAATAAAAATCACACAGCTCCCATAAAGGCTACTTATATAGGAGTTTTGAACTCAGGAACTAAAAAATTCCTCCATTGGACATGTGGGTCCAGTGAATCACAGCTTGGAAATCAGAATGGATCTTTCGTAAAAGCCACTGAGCCACGAACATGCTTTCTCACCACTGCAATCACTTCTGTGAAAGCATCTTACCCATCTGCCACTGGAAATCCGCGGCGCAGAGACAAGTGACTCCCCGACACCAGTGAAATGGACAAAAGGATGACTAGCTACCTGCAGCTGGTTTCAATCGAAAAGCCGAGTAATTATTGCAGCCCTCTCCTGTGGCTCATATGGAGCACAGCATGGAGCTGTAAAGCGTTATGCAAGTCTAATGTGCTGCCAGATCTCTTAGAGCCGGCAGCAGCCAAGTCGCTCCCTCCCACCATTGGCTCAGCTTCATTAACTTAATCAGGTATTCATTCATTCATTCACTCACTCATTCAAAAAAAAAAAAAAGTTACACTAAACCTGGCAAATAGCCAGTGCCATGCACACAAGGAGCATGCTCACATCAGCCACCAGGGCTGGAAGAAAAAGGGTAATCTAACATCCCTCCTGCTTTGAGAAGGGCATCAGCTTTTCATGCAGCCGGGCGCACATGCACCTTTGCAACAACCTCCCAAAAGCACGGAGGGCTTGGGAGCTGCGGTGGGGGCATATGCCAGCTCTGGAGACTGTGGAATCGAGAGCAGCCCTGCAAGTCAGTGCAGCCAGCAAGCAGCGGAGTAGAGTACTTCCCCAGAGCAATGGACTAATTAATTAATTTGATTATTTAGGGGGAAAAAAAAGGAATTGTGGCAGGATCAACTTAACTTGTTTTGCTGCAAGGTTCCTACCGCACATACCACATACGTTGCACAGCTTAATCCAGACAGAAGGGAACAAAGCAAAACAGAAAGAAAAGAAAAAAAAAAAAGAAAAAATAGGGGGAGCATCACACAACCAATGTTAAGAGCAATTGGTAATGGAAATCTCTGGTTGACCTCTGTATCTGTAAACATAAGACTTCCTACAGGCGTGTAGCATTCAAGCATCAAATAAAGAGTCCTCTCCCTTGCACAGTTCTTGCACTTGTTTTTCTTAGTCTTTACATGTAAGTTTGCAAAGAATGTTATTTCTTCCCTCTAGCTGTCATCAGAATGACTTTCATTGCATTTTTTTTCCAGCAAGCTGGAAAGCTGCTTTATGACTATTCCAAAAAAGCAAGCCTTGAGAGTCAGCTCTGACTTTACTGTGAAGAGTTTCATGCAGTGAGCCAGGCTGGGCATTAAGGACAGGGGAGAGGTGTTACATTTCCCACAGCGGAAGCTGAGCAACAGCATGAAAGCACTCAGCATCTCTCCTCCCTATCTCATTCTGCCCTGTGCGAAAAAATACCGGATGGCAGGTTACTCTGAGCAAGTCAATAAAAGTAACATAGAAATACAAAGCACTGCGACTATTTCAAAATAGTGTTTATGGTTATATAATGAAAAATATACACGCCGGCGCCAATCCTCAGCCACAGACCTGGCCGACATGCTCCAAGAGCATCCACACTCCCCACCTTTGCCCAGTGATGCAAATCAGTCCTCACAACCCTCCATCTTCTGTTATCATGGAGAACACAAATCTTCCCTTCAGGAAGTTCCAGTAGGAACTTCAACCGCCTCTTCTCTAGCCAGCTTCCAAGTCGCTATTTCTCTTCAGACAAAAAAAAACCACCAGATCTTCTATGGCCACTGCCACAAACCACAATACAAATGGCAAATCAGACAAAGACTTTCAAAAAGGACTATTAATGTAAGGCCAACATTTAGCTAAAGGTCTGCAGTTCAGATGCACTTAGCAAAAGCACGTAAAAGACCCAAACCCAACACCCGTTACTCTGACCCTGACTCTTCCTCTGACCATACCGCAGAAGCCCACAGTTAACTCCTGGATCCCTTCCTGAATTTCTCTGTAGGTGGATGTACTGAAGAGCACCTAAATACCTAGTAAACAAACAAACACAGCTTCTGGGGAACCAGCTGTTGATACATGTAAGGGCTACAAGTGAATGGTACGTATTACAGCTCATCAGTGAGTGAACAGTGAAGTATGGCTGAACATTGCTTCTTTGACTGCTACATGACAGCACGTAGGATTTTCTGACTAGAAAACAAAAACTACTCAAGATGCTCAAGAATTAAAAAAGAGAACGAGATGAAAAGGTGTCGAAGGTGACACATTTCTTAGTCCTTGGACTTCTCCAAAGTGTGTAGGACATCAGCCAAGCAGCCTCAAAGTACTCTACACGCAAGTCAGCCTCCTTCACCAGAAGTTCAATCTCGAGTTAAGGGCATTTAAATTATCCAAGTACTTTAAGCACTGTGTCTCTTTCATTATCTTCACCCCCATCTCTAACCCTTCTCTAAATGGGGTCCGAAGCTTGGGGGTTCCTCCTCTTCATTTCACTTCACCTCCCTTCTCTTGCATCCCCGACACCACTACTTCATTCAAGACACAATGTGAATCCTTCCTCCTCTGCCCATGCCACCAGTCTTAACTTCCCCTCTCCTGCTTAAACAGCTGCTCAAGCCTTCTTCACAGCAGCAACCTCCTTTCCTTGCATCAAGGCAACAAACCACTGTGAGATTCCATCTTCTGAGCCTCTTCTCCATACCCAGGAGCACCCAGTGAGGTGTGATTTCTGACACAAGAAATAGCTACATGAGTTTTAAAGCAAGCCATCAGAAGAAGGACGGGAACATAATGGAGCAGGAGAAGAAAAACAGCCTGGGAACACTATGAGTATTTTATCCCAAACGATCCGAACTTGGGCAGAGGTTCTAGTTTGGTCTAGATAAATAAAAGGGATGTGGTTTGAGCAATTCTGGTTCTTTATATGAATCATTTCACTTCTCCCTCTGAAAGAATCATTAGAAGAACGTGGGGTTTCATGATTCAAGTTAGGAGAATGAGAAGGCAATATTTCAGCACTGTGAAATGAGGCTTGCGTGTCTAACCGCACTGCCAGCTCAGAGTTCACTTCTTACAAGTGTCAAGTATATTTTCCCTTCCGTATCTCTGCAAGCCCCAGTTCTGTCTGTTGTCATCACTCATGGGATTTACCTAATCCCTGAAACAGCAGAAAAAAATCATCTTTTTTGCTGCAGAAACAGAATCATGTCTCAAGCACACACTGAAAAATTCAAATTGTACATATCATTTATTGTAGCTCCATTCATCCGCCCGGTGTTGACAGTATAAATACAAATGATGCCCATAACAAAATGCTGAACTGTGGTCCAATGTATTCAGTGGTATTTCTTACAGATTTCCACTCGCTTTTGCTGTTTCTCTGCTCATATTCCTCACACTTCAGCATATTCAAGCAGCTGCCTGTTTATACAAACACAGCCTGAAACAGAAATGTTGATTCCTTCTTCATCAAAGCTGGCGGCTTTAGCTGTATCCACTGGTCTGAACTATAAAGTGGGGCAGAGGCAATCAGAAGCTAGGGGTTCGTTTAAAATCTATTATCTCACGATTCAGCTACAAAGGGGGACTTCACAACTTTCTAAGCACAGAAATTCACCTTTCCAGAGTTTTATTTTTAACACTAGTGGACTGTGATGTTGGCCTTTTAAATTCATTATATCACATTATACACGGCAGGTACAACTTGCTGTATGGCTCCTTTCATACACAAATACATGACGGTGTAGTTCCAGATTTTATTGGCACTCCTTGGACCCACACCAGCGAATCTGGCTCATGACTGTGCATCCTCTACTGACAAAGCTCTCCTACCAGCCAGGGCAGCTTTCTGCACAGCACCCAGCGAAACTGCGTTAGCCCTTTTCTAGCGACAGACATGTCCAATTGCCAATGCGTTTCAGTGGGTACTATCTACAGGGCTCTGAAGTGCTCCCTCCAGACTGGGGCTAAGGCAAAAGACCTAGTGCGAAAGCTTGTTCTCTAACCAACGATACCTCACTAATGACAGGATTTCCGTTTCCACGTCAGCTAAGGATCTTTCAGACGCTAACTAAATTAGGGGAAGGTAAAGAGCTTCAGCCGGGGGGCTGGGTGCTCAAAACCTTTGTGCATTCCTCTTCAAACCAGTGTTTAAGTGCTGTTCTCCCAGAGAAGAAAATAGTTAAAATAGACTCAGATCCACCCATTGCAAAGCAGAACCCAATGGGGAGACTTTCTTGAGAGAAGAGAGCTCTCGGGGGAGTCCCTTGCAAAAACTGCCTCATCTCACCAAGATGTCTGCTCCAACCAGGACGAACAGAGAACACCGACAGTTGGACAAATCTGCTCGCAGAGGCACCCTGTGCCTAATGTGTGAACTTCGGAAGCAATAGCTACGTGATAAGACATGATGTATCCCACCGCCCCACAGCTTCCCCTGCAGCCGCAGAGACATTAGAATCATAGAATCATAAAATCATTTAGGTTGGAAAAGACCTTTAAGATCATCGAGTCCAACCGTAAACCTAGTACTGGCCACACTGTTTCTGATACAGGCCAG
>NW_009219590.1:0-329 GCF_000690835.1 Fulmarus glacialis
TTGGCTGCCTGCCAGGTTAAACCATAATACTGTGATAGTTCCTGGAGTCCAAGGGCTTCATTCAGTCACCTTAATGAAGGAATCTGGTGCTGCTGGAGATTACTAAGGGTTTCTGAAACATTCATATGAGGCTGGAAGAGATGACACCTGCCCCTGGGAGCTGTTTGACCTTCTGGATCAGCAGCCAGGCAGGATGCTCTGACTCATCTCAAATAACATCCAAACCCGATGTTTAGGGAGATGGATCCTAGACCTCTGTGGGCTAGGAAGCTGAGCCATGGACACAGTCCACTGCACTCAGGTGAGATAAATCCGCCTCTAAGGCGATG
>NW_009219590.1:351-2554 GCF_000690835.1 Fulmarus glacialis
CTCCGTAGGGGGTCACCGTCTTGAACTTAAATCTTCCAGAGAAGGTACCATAAATGTGCTGGAGGTCTTCAGTTCAGTCATTGCTGTGCTGATCGAAATAGTGGTCATTGAAAGTAAGCAATAAAGGCAAAATTCACCAGGCTTCATACACGCTTCTGCAGTGAACAAGGGCTGAACGTCCCCCAGCATACCATTTGATCTGAAGAAATGGCACCAGAGTGCTGCTTCTTTGTGCTCTCCTCAGCCTCCTGCCTTTGAAATCACACTCTGTCTTGTCAGCCTGCTCCTCCCCTGGGCTTCCAAGGAGATAAATATATAAATGCACAGGAAGAAAGGGGGAAAAAGGAGCCATGCTCTTCAGTTCTGAATATCAATTCATAATAGTTAAAATGAACCGAGTAATATGATTACATTTAAAAGAGATTTTCAGGTTTTTTTATAATCTCTCTCAATTAAATCCTAAATGGAATATATCTTTTTTTTTTCCTTTCAAATTTTTTTTAAGGTTGGCATAGCAGAGAATCATTATTTTCCTTCCCAAACAAAAAGTCTTATTGTGCAAAATCCTGACTAGTAAAAAACATCTATTATTCTATGACATTGCAGGTATTACTTTATGATTAAAATTCTTTGTGTTTAAAAGATACAGCTTAATTGGAAAAAACCCTCAAGCTCCTAACTCAACTGTTTCCTGAGACAAAGATCTTCCATGTCTCTGATAAAAGGGATGAACATCATCTTCTTGATGCTGTCCACATGCATGGCGTGGATGGATTTTTTTGTTTGTTTCTGTTGGTGCCCAGCCAGGCCTGGCTCTGCCCAGCCAGAGGTTTGCTTTCTCAAGCACTAATTCGGATGGCTGCAATAGCAGGGAATTTGCAAGAAAATATAATGTTTGAATTACTTCTCATGATTCAGCATTACTGGAAATACACAGGGATCGCTTTTCATCTGCTGCTGTCCTTTGTGGCACTCACATATACTTATGGTAAACGTTTACTCTTGGTTAGGGTTCCTGTTTGGAAGACAATGTTCACAGGGTTGGATTATCCAAGAATAAAGCCCACTTCTCTAAATGCTGAGAAAATTGTCCCACTAGTCATTTAACTTTCTAGTTACTTAACTAACCAGCAATTCAGGGTGTACTCTTTCCTTATATCCGCTCCCAAAACCTTTTCACTAGCTTCTTAACATTACCCTTTGTGGGAAGATGCTAATCTAGTCCAATCTGGTGAATGCAGAGTGCGTTGTGCCCTTGGGAGAGATGAACTACCCCTTCTCATGCAGCTGGCCACAACACTGCAGGGTTAGCGTCCCCAAGGCTGGGCTAGCAAATTAAATGGGCTAGAGGCTGGTCTCGAGCTCTGACACCCTCTGGCATGGTCTGACATGTGTATGTATCGCTAAATTCTTCTTCTCCTCTCCCTAGCAGGATGACTATGTCCAGCCTACCTACTGGGGATGTGTCCCGCCTTGTGCTAACCTCCAAATGGTGTGCTGGAGTTGTGTGGGAAAGAGCAAGCTGACCTGACCCATGTTTGCTGCAAAGCTTGGGGAGGTGAAAGCTGAAGTTTTCCAGGGTATTTTACCCAGACTTCATTCCTCTGATATGTTTCCAGCTCGTGCTGCTTCTCAGCAAAGACTCACGAGTTGTGTGTGGTTTGGTAGAGCAGACTGAGATTTACCCAAACGTGGCTGGCAATTTTTAAAGAGAATATTTCTATTGAAATATTTCCGTCTCTACTATCGCACTCTTGTCAATTTACTTCAGTCTGTTATTTTCTTAAAATTGTCTTTCCACGTAGATTTAATTGTGACAGCCGGAGGGGAATCCCAGAGGTGGCATGTCTTCTCTCCCCATCAAACCCAGGCAATTTTATCCTAAATAGTGGCATTGTTATCTTCATCCCTGCTTTTGGCATGGACAGCCTATGAAAAGTATTTCAAAGAGGAAGATGTTTGCCATTAATATTATATAAGATGACTCAGAGAAGTGCATGACTTGGCACAGAGCTGGAAACTGCTATTGCCAAGCAAGGTGCCTGCGACTTCTGTCAGTGCCAGTAGTGGTACCCATGGGTCCTTGGATTGGAGTTTATTTGACTTCTGCTGATACTTAGGGGTTCTGAGTGTATATAATAGAAAAAATATATAATGTTGTATGTTCTGACCATAGGTAATAGACTATATATATATATATATA
>NW_009219591.1:0-50860 GCF_000690835.1 Fulmarus glacialis
CCCCTTTTTTTTTTTCCCATCTAATTTTGTACTGGCTAAGAAAAGATCTGATTAACTTGTCTGGTATATATTTAGAACACAAGCAATTAAGACACCTCTCTGGTAGAGTTTGGAAATAAGAGAAAGCATGTTAAAGGTATGGATGGATGGTTAACTGGTTTTCCAAGACACACTGAGAACAATAAGAGAAGTAGCTATAGTAATGTATTTTCATCTCCTTTGCTTTGGATTAGGGAGCTATGACCTTTATTTTTGATTGGTGACCTTTCAGCTGTGTTTCATGTTTTGGTCATCAAGTTTAAACAAGATCTAGATTTTGGTCTTGATTTCTATGTTACTGTACTGCTGTACTGAGCCATTCGTTAAATCTCATGAAAGAATAAAGTTAACGACAAGGATAGAGTGATTTATTTGTTAATGCTATTCCTTACCATTGCTAGGTAGTCCCTACCACTATGTATGAGTGTCAAAAATAGCTTGTATTTGTCTGCGAAGTCTGCAAGAGAATCTGCAAATGGGTTGTGAGAAGCAGGTATCTTCCGCTAGCTGTTACATTGGACGTGTCTTCAGGAGAAGCACCCAAACATCAGTCTGCTTGGAAAGGGACCGGCTGTTTGATTCTGAGGTTTTCTTCACTTTGGAATTTACTTAGTTTCTTTTTCCCTTTGATGTGAAATAGTCCAAACTAGGATTAGCTCTGAAGCAGGCTGCAAAGTCCTTCTGTTTTCCCAGGCTTTAGGAAGAGACGGTTATGTTGACTTTACTCTCCTTAACCTCTGTTCTCATCCATGGTCAGTGTATTCTGTGGGTTTCCGTCAAGCAGCGCACCTTATGGAGGAGAATTTATTTAGCCAGTAACCTTTTTCATGAAACACTGAGCCTATGGCTATGTATGAATATATATCCCCTTACTTTATCCTACCTGGGGGAATGTCTCTCTGAAAACTACTTGGAAAAAAAATCTTATTACTCACTGAATCTGGTTTTGATGATAATAGAAAGCGAATTATAGTGAAGCAAAAAGAATGTAGAACTTTAAACTGTCAAATGAAATTAAAAATTAATCGAGAGGAGTGGTATTCTTCCTGCGTTCTCCTTCTGCCTCTGATGTTAAGATCTCAGCATTAGTATGATAAGAGGTTGTGGGTTGTGTAAAGGCTTAAACCCTTTCCTCTTGTTTTTCCTGTTTCAGTTAAACAAGCGAAATGAGGACTGATCAAGTCTCTAATACTCCCTCTGTAATCAGCTTCTGTGTTTGAATTATTGCAAACTTGGCTAAGAGGCGTCTGTGACTGCACTGATATTTTGATAATAGGAAGGTGCTTACAATGTGATTAACACATACTGCATTTTTCTTCTCTCCTGCTGGGAATAAAAGTTTGGGGCTAATAAAATGTTTCCTGACCTTGAATAAGAGGGTGTAGTGTTTTCCTTCTTGATAAAGATGCAAGTATGAGTGCTACTTTTTGCTGATTTTGTTGCAATAAAATTTGAGATGAATAGTAAAATGACACAATTTGTGAGAAAATATGCATAATAAATTTACCTATACTTTTTTTCCTTAGAATTGTCAGCTATTTGGTGCAGTAATTCTCCATGAAGGAGTAAGTTAAAAAACAAGTTTTTCCTTTCTACAATAAGTAGCTAAGAAAATAAAAAGCTTTTTTTGGTTTAAAGGAATCCTCTATTCAAAATTTGTACTTAAAACAGTGAATTAAAAATGCTTAGGATAACTGTTATTGTTTTTTGTGTATACAACAACTGGGAATTCTACTTTTGCTTCTTAACACAGGTAGTAAATAAAAACCAAGGAAATTGAACATGAGTGGCTTTAAAAGTTTGCTAAAAATGTATCTAAAAAATTTCTGTAAGCTGCTTTTCTTTTTTCCATTATGATTTCCCAAATACTTTATAATTTAGTGGCGCTTGCAGCTCTTTCAGGCTGTTTTGAGTTAAAGTGCTTTCTTTTGGAGCTTGCAATGACAACATAATGAAGGTCTGCCTACAACTGAGGTTGAATTAGGAAGTGTTGATTCACTTACAGAGTCAGGAGAAATGCCCAGCTGAAAGCATTTGAGCTAGTAGATTTTTAGCTTTTCATAACAATTGAAGGAAAAAAAATCATAGCATGTTCCTCCCTCCTGGTTATGCAGCTCAGATTCCTTTAATAAGAAAGGTTATCCTGGTGTAGCTAAGGTCCTCCTAAAGCAGCAGCCTTCTCAGCTGCAGGTGGTAATGGATGGGGATGGATGGAGATGCAGAAGCAACTCGAGCTGGGGAGCTGTGTGTCAATCACTCTGTTCCCCCCCCCCCCCCCACCGGCCTCGCCTCTTTTAAAAATCCCTCTTTTCCCCCCCCCCCCGTCACTGGCATCGACTTCTTTGAAGAGCTGGCTCCAGATTTTGTCAGGAGTCCCATTTGGCCTCCATTCCAATCTGATCAAATAAAGATGAGAGAGAAATTTTTGTCTGTGCTATAGCAGACATTCTCTTGCACTTATTTGTTTTTAGTGGTTGGCACACCATATTTGTCAGGAAACTGTCTTTAAAATGGTACTTGCGCTGAGTGCTTGACGACATCTAGCGCAGCGTAACCTGAGTCTTCTCCAGTGGTCCTTGAACTCCTACGTGGAAGGTGGGGGCATCTTCCATGTTTTGTGAAACAGTAGGTCCTTCCGAGCCCTAAAAAAGGGATTAGTGCCATAGTTGCTATGATGTTTTGATATTTAAAAACATCAAAAATATTAGCTAGCAAAGCCTTGTGGCAATCCTAGAAGTGGGAGGGTGGTGATCACCGAAGGGTGAGACTTGAAAGGTATCTGGTTTTGTTCTGACACGTAGGAGACGATGGCTTGTGGCCACCTCGGGTGATGTTTACTTTCTGTGGGTTAAGGAGGGCAGGATGAGAGGAGGAGCTCCGGAAGGAGCCCTTTGTTCCCAGAGTCTTCTGGCATTTAAGGTTATGGAGAGCACATCTACACCGGAGATGATAACTGAGCAGGAACTATGACTTTTTTGTTGCTATGTTGTTTTTAGGGTTGGTGGAGGAAGAGAGGAGGGACGCTAGTAAAAGGTGTTTTCCTTCTAGGGAGGATATTTTTCCTGTCTGAACCTGTGACTACAGCAGGAGGGAAACAGAGGCCGTAGAGCTTGCACGAGCCGCGTTTTTCCAGTAGAAAGAGAAGATTTGTAGGTTCAGATGCAGTTACACTAACATGCAACTATCAGCTGGGGCTGATATCTCCTAAAATTCTGATCCACCCTGATCACTCCTTGTTCCCAGCTGTTAGCAGTTTGGCTGTCAGCTTCTGTCTATAGGTAATTGTAACAGCTCCTTCTGGGGTGGGTGGGAGATGCAGATGTGGCTACAGCAGTGTCCTGCTCGTATCTAAATAAACAGTTGAGTTTCTGACAAGGGAGGGCAACATTTACCAAGAAGTTCAGAAAGATTTTGCTACATGTCATCAGCCGCCTCTGCCTGGAAAGTGGAGGGAGGGGTTACAGAATTTGCTGTGGGTGATGTGAACCTGCAGTTCTGGCTGGTTTTGCTAGGGTGAGGGTCACAGGCTATTTCTGGATACATTTTGGGGGCTTTGAAGTGGTGGCTTTACTTGAGTTGGTAAGTATTGCCCATGTAAAGGTTGCGAGGATTGATCACGTGACACAGGACTACATAAATGAAATATATGTTATGCCTGGTCCACTCCTGCTCTACTCACGGAGAAACCTTTGGTGGTGGTCTCGCAGCCTGTTCAAATAAGAAAAACCAAACCTTTCCCTGCTTTTTCATGGTCTGACACAGTTCATCTGACTTTTAGCTTGCTATTATCATACAAAAAAAAAAAGAAAAGTTAATTCATGTACTTAATGATACACCTTTGAAAACAAATTTATAATTGTTATTCAGGTCATCATTTATGGCTCTGAAGTTCTAGCATGTTGTGTGTTAGATAACATTTTAATAGTTTGGCACTCTTTCTAAATAGACATGTTTATTTTTGTTTTGTGCTTTTCAAAGGCAGTTTTTAGCAGATTGGTAGTTCTTGAAAATCATGCCCCCTGATTTTTTTGACTGAGAACTCCATGCTCACGTATTGCCTAACTTGCTACCATGTCTTTGAAATAAATGGTATTGGGATGGAAGTTGCTCTCTGCAAACGTAGTATTTCTTGTAAAGTCCTCTGAAGTGGTTAAGTGGTTTAAAACACTGTGTTGAGAAGAGGATTGTTTTTCTCATAAACACAAAAAGTAGAAGCAGCAATTTTTTTCTTTGTAATGTTCACAGAATGGTATCAAAGAATTTGATATATGTTTAAAAAACAAATATGCAGAAGAACAAAAATATAAAAGTGTCATGGTTTAACCCCAGCCGGCAACTCAGCACTACACAGCCGCTCGCTCACTCCCCCCCAGTGGGATGGAGAGAGTCAGGAGAGTAAAAGTGAGACACCTCGGAGGTTGAGATAAAGACAGTTTAATAGGTAAAGCAAAAGCCATGCACACAAGCAAAGCAAAGCAAGGAAGTCATTCACTACTTCCCATCGGCAGGCAGGTGTTCAGCCACCTCCAGGAAAGCAGGGCTCCATCATGCGTAACGGTTACTTGGGAAGACAGACAGCATCACTCTGAACGTCCCCCCCTCCTTCTTCTTCCCCCAGCTTTATATGCTGAGCATGATGTCATATGGTATGGAATATCCCTTTGGCCAGTTTGGGTCAGCTGTCCCAGCTGTGTCCCCTCCCAGCTTCTTGTGGACCTCCTCGCTTGCAGGGTATGGGAAGCTGAAAAGTCCTTGACATAGTATAAACAGAACTTAGCAACAACTGGAGCATCAGTGTGTTACCACATTATTCTCATGCTAAATCCAAACCATAGCACTATACCAGCTACTAGGAAGATGATTAACTCTAGCCCAGCTGAAACCAGGACAAAAAGGCAGCTTTGATGGGCTTTTTTTTTTTTTCCTGCGCTCTTACACTAACAGGCAGAAACAGGGCTCTGAGCCTCATCTTGTAGGGATTTACACCTGATAGGAAACCAGAGTGCATTTTGAAGGACAGAAGTACATTGTTGTCTTTGGAATAGTTACTAAGCCTGGTAGCAGCATGACTGTTTACAGGGGATAATGCCTCCAGGCTTTAGGCAAAGCAATGTGGAAGATGTGAGAATAACTGGCCCTGGGAGACACCGGAGAAGGCTGGAGCCTGTCAGATAGGCTTCAGCATCCTACGGCATCTGATCCACAGTGAAATCCAACAGAAATAATGGTACTTTGTAACTCAGGTAACAAGAATTTAGGATCCAGTGTTGCTGCTTATTTCTTTCCTCAAGTGGTCTGTTGACATTTATATTGTTTCTTTTGTGTGCAGATGTGACTTTCTGGGGCTATGGGAAAGGCTGGTAGTAAGATATAAATGTGTACCGTTTATTGTGTCTGTGGCTCTGACATTTTACATGTTTCTTATTTAACCCTTTTGAACTCTTTTAATGGGAATTTTTCATGTGAAAGATGTATTTAATTTCAGAAATTCAGCTATGTGACTGCATTAGCCTTATTAATGTTTGTGCAGTTGCAATGTAACATGATTTTAACAACAATGGGATTCGCAGCTTTGGGCTGCGGATTTTAGTCCTGCAGTACTACTTGGAAATAAAGCTACCTAAAATGATTAGCAAAATTATTTATATACTCACTAAACATCGGGCCGGAGCCAGGATTCCCGTCCTGTGGGCGAGCGCCCTGCTCCTCAGGCACACGGCTCTCCCGGACAGCCCTCCCAGCTCTCTTCCCTCCTTTTCTTCCTCTCCTCTGACTCTGCCTGTGTAGTATGTTTTGGCAATAGTTTCAACAGGAAAGACTGTCCCCTGCTGACCCCTGGAAAGCCTTCGAAGCTGGTAGTTATAGCACTTTGCTGAAAGGTAAGAGATGGTGTTTCGGATTTGGAAAAAAGGATGTTGGAGTCCATTTGGGAAGGGAGCGCCGGCAGCCCTGCCGTGCCGCCTCCTCCCTCGCATCCTCCCTTGCCTGTCTCAGCCTCCGCGTGCTAGGCAGCCACTGGTGGTTCTCTGAAAGGGTTAATTTTTGCATGAACTGAAGGAGTGAGACATAGTATTTGATTTAGCCCCCAATTTACATTTATCAAAAGTGTGAAGGAGGAAATCCAGTTTATGCTGACCTAGAGTAAAACTGGAGGGGAAAAAAACCCCCACTGTTTCTCATTTTCAGTATGGCTCTGCCATTGAGCTTGGGGTATGGTAGGGCCTCCATCCCATCCTTTCATCCATCTTGAGCTCCTTTGAAATAATAGGCTTTTCAAGTGGTTGATAGCAGTGATATACTTGTAATTCTCTCGGTCTTCTGATACCTTGAAGTCTCTTGCACAGAATGGAAACAAGAAACAGGTCGGGTAAATATTTTGAAATAAAATGCCTAACCTTAGCTTTGACCTTCCTTACACTAACAAAGACCTTTTACTGAGAAAGCATTCTTCTGTGTTAGAGGTGTGCGCGAGGCAATTCCATTTCCACCCTCTATTTCACATCATCTTGTGTGTTTGCCTGTGTTGGTTCCCCTGCTTCTACCTCTTCAACTCTTAACAAGTCAAAGTGACATTTCATTGATTTATCTGTACAGGGAATCCTGTGCAGGTAACACAATAGTCCCGGTAGGCATGACAACTGACACTTAAAATACATTCTTTCATACAAAAATGACACTAATATGAGAGCAATATTAATAATTAAAGTCTTTCTGAAACACTGTTTTGAAATTGGTTTGAACCCACACTCAATTAAGACAACTATGCTGAGAAACTCTACGGTTTGATACATGGCTTTGTACTAGTAGCTATACACAGTCTTCAAAAATAGCTGTGCTATTATTTCCTTAAAAATAAACTAAAAATCTCATCCTAACCTATGTAGAGAAAAAGAGGCAGATGCTTCTGTAGCAACCTAAGTCAAATAAAGGAGAGTATAAGGCTGGTTATGCTTTCACGGTGGCATAAGTTCAGAGCTGCATAAAAATGGGAGTGTGTGGGAGCAGCCAGAAATTTGTGTATTTGAGATGGAAAAGGTCACCTTTCTGCATTTGAGCGTGTGGGGATGCTGAGTACATTTAAACATGGGGCTGCTAGTTAGCTGGTGATAGAGGGTCTGATTCCGATGTTGGGTTCTACTGCTGTAAATTAATTTTATTTGAGGGGTGGCAGGGTTGAATTTACACTTGTTTTAGTGAGAGAAACTTCTGGCTCAGCATTTGCTTTTTAATGCCAAAATCTAGTCCACAGGGGGAAAAGCTTCTGTCATTCTGTAAGTCCCCAGATGCTATTTTCTGGAAGAAGATAATATACAGATGCAAGAGAACTGTTCTTGGAGTACCAGCTGCAAAAGGTTGTATGTCAAAAAAATACGTTATGGATATCTAGCATATAAAGAAAAGGGGAGGCAAGTATGCTGTTGCGTGCATGTTCTAGAAAATATTAAACTGAAGCACTTTCTAAGCCAAGAAGGACTATCTGAGTAAAATCAGAATAAAAATATATTTTCCCATAAATTCACAGTGTAAGGCCAGAAAAGAATGTTAGGGTGTCCTATGATCTGAAGTATATTAGACACTATTAACTTTCACCCAATTATCCCTTTTGTAAGACATTAAATTACTGGACAAAAATATAATCTAGGTTTATGTAACACTGCTGCTTGAGTACGTTGCTATTTTTTTCAGTTTTTATTTTTAATCAAGACTTGCAGTCTGTGCATCTGTGGCTCCTAGAAAGCTGAAGACAGATATATTCACTACCTCACCTAATGCATAATCTCTGCAGTTATGATCATTCCCATCCACCTCACTTTTCAGCTTTCTTCCTATAGAGTGTAAAAGAGGTGAGTTGGTTTCTTAAACATTTTTCTGTTAAAATGTAGTCTCGGGGTTTTGGATGAGCTGTGCACCCACGCTAAGGGACATTGGTGGTTAGGGAGGTGTCTTGACACGGTGTGAAGTGAGTTTAGGAGGTGGGTTGTGCGTATGAGGGCTCTCCCTGCCATTCACTCCTCCAGAGGAAGGTCAAATTTTATTCCAGGTTTTATTCCAGAGCAAGGACCAGCTTGTCCCATGGGAAAAGTTGAAAAGCCAAATTGTCTTTCCTCCACCTCTCTTGAAATGCTCCTGAGCATTCACGTCATAAGCTTTCTCTGGGGTGAGGGGGAGCAGGGGAGTTAGATTGCCTTATAAGTACAGCAAGTTTCTATTTAGTTGACGTTAGAGTTGCAGTATCTAGAGCACAAGTAATTAATTAACAATAATAGTTGAAGCCAAACAATACAATTTGAGGGCAAGATTTCACAGTCTGACTCTATAGGGGAGAATTAGTACAGCAGGTAACAAACCAATCACACACAGCATCAGCTTATTAGAAGTCCCAATGATATTTGCAGTTTATTTATGGCCAAAACATAAATCCAATGGTAAGTCTGGTTTCCATAGAAGAGTGTCAGACTCTCAAAGCAGTGCTCGCATGTAGTTTTGTTGCCTCTGCACCTATGCAGTGTCTTGGTGTCCTAGGAGTTCTTGACTTAAGACTATTTCCAGACTTCTGTGGTAATGCAAAATGCAATAATCCTATTGAATCCTGAGAAGGAAAAATGCACTGTTTTATTTTCATTTACGTCTTAATTTTTTTTCTTTTGTTAACATATGGTTGTAGAGTGGAAAGCTTAGCAGCCTTCATCAGCGCTGCCCTGGAGGCTGCGCTTATCCTCTATAGCCCTGGTCGGCTATAGAGCATAGCCTATGTGACCTCCTGCCTGGGTCCCCATCAGCTTTTGCTGCTGGAGGGCAGAGCGGTGAGTGTGTGCCTGGGGACATCCCCTCGTGCCCCGTGCACTCAGGGTACGTGAGCTCTGCCGACCCGCAGGATGTGTCCTGGCTGTGTCGGGGCGTGTGGGCACCTGGTGGGTGAGGCTGGTCAGGAGACCTCCGGTCAGCTTCCTCACTAGGGTGTTTCTTGGGAATAAGGATAAGAGGAGCCTTTGAAGGACTGTTGAACTAGACAGATTGATGGAGGAAATCAAAGGCAGGTGTTTTCAGCTGAACTGATTTCTAGCTTATTTTCTTTTTTTTTTTTTTTTTTTTAACTGGGCTTTAAGATCAGTACATCTTTTTAGAAGATGAAGGGAATCTCTTAGTGATGAGATTCAGCATTGCTGCATAAGCAGGCACTGCAGTGGCATTTTTTTTTGCTTGTTTTTATGAGTAAACTACATTTCTCTGTGGTTGCTGACTAGCCTTCACTTTTAATCACACAGGAATAAGGGCACATCAAATACTATGCAATAGAATAGGGAAAATAAAATGAATAACTAATGTTGAAGACATGATATGTATGAAGGAGGGAGCTTCCTATACTGTTTTACTGTATGATTCTGTGTAGAGCTTTTTATTACAAGATACGTTTTCAGTTCTTGACAATGCAGGTTGTCGAAGACACTCAGCTGATATTGCCTCTCATCTCTCTGTTCTGAAACAAGAGTCAGTTAAAATTATTTGTAATTTTACGCGAGAACTAGAATATCTATTTTAACAGGGCTTTCAGCCAGAAGCAGCCGTGGAGCAGAATCAGTGCTTGATACCTCATGTTTCATGAAAAAAGATTTGAGAAATGTTGAATGAGAGCATACAGATCTTTCAAAATGTGGAATATAGCATTTGCAACTGTCACGTCATCCAGCATCTTACCCCTCTGAATGTCGAAAATCATTTACACCTAAGGAATAGAAATGTCATTTTTTGTACAATGAGCAATACCAAAAAATGGCTAGAAACATTTGTTGTCAGAAAGACACAGTAAACGTTTTTTGTCTGAGTTATTGAATAAATGTTGCTGCAGCGCAACACTCCTATTTTACAACACTTAGGTTTCACTGATAATGCTTAGAAAATAAGTTTTATTGTGGATAAATATGTTTTTTGTGATGTCCTGAGATTCCAGAAAATCACTGACGTGTTGCATTGTCTCTATCAAACTCCAAGTTAGTCCACTGGTACATACTCATGTGATTTGCAGGTGAGTAAAGAGACTGCTTTATTATCTTGCCAGATACTCATTTTCTGTGAAACTGGCAGAAATGCTTTCTGACACTTGCTAAAAAGCATCTTTAAAGAATTTTTCCACTTCTCCTTTTCATCTTCTTTCTTTTCTGGGACAGTACTCTAAATGATAATCTCAACTGCTCATTGATGGTGATAAATTAATAATTTTTATATTGAATCCCATCATCCTGAGCTCAACCGTTGGCAAAACACTGCTCTACAACACCTAAGTGCTATTCTTGTGATCTCATGCAGTGCTATCCTGTTTCATTTAATCTCATTGGGATTGATTTTTGAGTAAGCAGGTGGCTTAGTCTTCCCTAAGAGTCCATAAGGAAATGCCTTGTCAGAAATATTCTGTGTCTCATGACATTTAACTTTGCTATGATCTGAGTGTTTGTCAGAGTATATTCAGCTTTCTTGTGATGTTCATCAGGAGGGTTTCATTGCTGATCCTCAGACTCATAAATGGAGACCACAACTCTGTTGCAGGATGCCTTTCAGAGCAAAGCCTGTTTGGCCAACAGGACGCTGGTTCCGTGGGAGCCGCTGCTCAGGCAGTCTCTTTGAAAGCTTAGTTCTCTATCTGTTTTGAGGATGTGGATATATCTAGCGCAGCTAGTACGAACTGAAGAAACATAGTATAAAAAGGCAACCTGGATTAGCAACATTTTCATTTCTTTAAAAACACAATGGATTCATCAAAATGGAATGATTCTAAGGTGTTAATTTTTATTGCCCAAATAATTACTTAAAAAAATCAGGAAATACTAACTGTAAAAAACTTCTCATTCTTTTTGACCTATAACTATTATGATATATTGGATAGTGACTAAGTATATGACTATTTAGTATGAAATTTAACTTTTTATTAAATATGGTAGTTCTTCTTCCAATGTTTACTTATGTACAGTCTTAATTTTTACTTTGTTAGAAAACAGTGAATTACACTTCTAATTGCAAGATTTTTTTCTTAAGTTTTTTTTCAGCCTATCCTTTATCAGGCTACTTTTGGTTAAATATTACTGTGTTGCAGTATCTTGGATATTATTGTATTGCGTTCTTGAGACACGAGGGCCAACCGCATACTGTTTTGTATTAGCAAAAGCGCAGCCAGAAGTCAAGGGAAGCGATGGCTTCCCTCTACTCGGCACTTGGGAGCTTGCATCTGGGGAACTGCATCCAGTTTGGGGCTTCCCAGTGCAAGAGAAGGATTTATGAAGAAGAGCAAGTTCCAGCAGAGGAACGTTGAGATGGTTTGGGGTCAAGGGCATAAGTGCAGGGGGAAGCTGGGGAAGCTGGGTTTGCTCAACTGGAAGATGAGAGGACTAAGGGGGATCTGATTGCTGTCTTCAGCTATCTAAAGGAAGGCATTTAGAGGAGATTGATCTTCTTAGAGGCGTGTAGTGAAAACAGAAGACAACAGTTACATGTTGTAGCAGGGAAATTCTGATTAGGTAAGAGGTAAAAAAATATTCACAGTGTGAGTGGTTAAGTACTGGAAGAGGTTTCCCAGGTTTCTCTGTTCTTGGAGCCTTTAATAACTAGACTGATCAAGGTATGGAGCAAACTGATCTTTCTTTGAAATTAGCCCTGCTTGGTGCAGGGGCTTGGACGAGATGACTGCCAAAGGTCTCTTCCAACCTAAAGTACTTAATGATTCGATGAATATCCATATGAATGATGGAATTTTTTTTTTTGAGTTCCAGTTGTCTTGCATATTCTGAGTAACTAAGAAAAATTACGTTTATAAGAACTTTCTCCCTAAAGTCTACTTACCAAAGGAGGTATTTGTAGTGAAGGGACTAGATCTAATTGATTTTGCTTACCCATGTCCCTCCAGATTTGTTTGTGGAACTAGAAGAGATCACACTTTCATTTTACTGATGGACTGGAAAATAAGCTCTTCTGTTTCTGCAACTCCCTGTGGGTTCATCAGTTTTGAATAAATTAGTAACTGAATGGGCCTATTTGCATGAACCAAGATAAAAAAATATATATAGCCTTCCTGTATTCACACAACATGTTATAGCTGTCAAAGCTGGTTTATCTCTTTAATGAACTACACGTGCTTAGACAGACAAACATATTATGTGGGCTTTTTAAGAGCTCACTATAAAATTTGCACTCTTGCATCACCATACAGAGAATGTTGTTCTTGAAACTGTTAGTACAGTTTTGCATACATAAAAATTAATCTGTCTTGGTCTTCTCTCTCTGCCAGGCAGACCAGGTACATTATGTATGTAAAATAGAAGTAAAAAGAATATGTATAAAGAATAAAAAGGATGAAGAGGGCTCTTCAGAGTAAAAAGGGTGAAGAGGGCTGTTCAGAGGAAAAGGAGCTTAAAAAGACAGGAGTTTTCTGAAACTTTCTAGCAGCTCGTGTATCAGGCCTTTGAACTACTTAACTTGGGCTGTATTGCTGGATTTTATTATTGTATTTTCCCTTTGTTTGTGTAGCTCTTTGCTTTTGAATTGAATGTTTGCTGAGATGGAAGGAAAGTTTTAAACAGGTGCCATGAGCGAAGTTGGGCGAAGTTGTGTCTCAGCATATTTTGTTTTTCACAGTTGACTGTGAACTAAGTGTAGGGAGACAAAGCTGGGAAACGTCCTTGGGCAACATTTGTTCAGCAATACATCACCTTTGAAAACAGATCATCAGCTCAGATTAACTGTTTGTAATTGGGATTGTTTTCATCTGTCCCAGATCTTACCTTTTCACAGTGACTCCCTGGCAGGACTAAAGAATATTATGGAATGAAATAGGACTTTTTTGGGGGGTGTGTGGAGAGGAGTGAGGGATGGGACTGGAGGAAGAAAATGCTCATTAATTATTTTAGTATTGTCTCCATTCCCCAATTCTTTTCTCTTTTGTCTCTTACGTGGCAACCCTGTTGGTCTCCCTGACTGATCCAAACCAGGGCTTATGTCCTTTCATTCCCATCGTCCACCTTCTTCCTACTTCTGGGTCTGAATCACTCTTTCTCTGAAATGCTAATCAGAGGCTATCTATGTAGCTCAGACTACATACTGTGGCTCAAACATACTTTCCTCATCACGTGCAATTTCCATGGGTGGTGGAAATTAGGAGGCATGTATGGTGAGAAATAGTTCCTTGGAAACCAGTATTCATTGGTTTCTGTTTCTTCCTTATTCCATTTGCACCTTGCGTGCTTCAGGGACCAAATCTGGAGGGAACTGGTGCAAACAGCACTCCTCAGTGTCCTGGTTTCTTACGTGGACTATGAGATGGGTCTTTAAAAGCATCGGTGTGTACCTAGAATTGTGATAATGATAGAATCACTCCTTTCTGTCTTAACTCAAATAGACAATGCTGGGCAATATCATAAAGCCCCATCTCATTTCTTTTTAGTCAGACTATTGCCACGTATACTCTTCAGCTACTGCATTTTATTGGGGGAAGAAACCAAAACAAAACAAATGCAAAAAACCAACAAAACAAAACCCTAAACAAACAAACAAACCCCACCAATCCCCCCCCCCAAAAAAAAAAAAAAACAACCCAAACAAAAAGCCCAACACCAAAACTCTGAGTAGTCATATTGCAAGTGTCCTGAGAATTCACAGTCTGTTGAGAAGAGCGTATAGGAAGGTATGTATTGATGTGTGTGGTCACACTCCTCCCAGCTATGCACGTATATTGTGGACTGTTTCAGCAGCATATTCTGCCCTCTGCTCCTGCTCAATGATTTATTCAATGCTGTTGGCCATAAATGCTCTTTACTGTTAAAAGGTAAAGCTTAACTGTGGATGAAACATCTTAAGGAAAGGATAGGCCAGCCATTTCACCCAGCACCGCTTTAGCAAGATCTTACATAGTGGCTTTTTTTGTCTCAGACAATCTTTCCTTTCTATTTCCTCTTAATATAATTAGGAATGGAGTTCTGTTTTGTTTTATCTGCTTTTGAAATATATTCATGGTACTATTTTTTTTTCTTTTGGAGAAAAATAAACTGCATTTCCAGGGACAGATCAGACTACAAGCTTAGAAGTAATGCCATTTAGGTTATAAAGCATATAACCGATTTAATGCATTAGTAATAGCAGTATTTTTCTGGTATATAGCTTCAGAACAAAATGGGAATCATCACAACTACAATTACATATTTCAGATGCTTCAATGTAGTGAAAGCAAGCAGATGCTATTCTGTAGCAAGAAACGGGTTATACAAAAACAAGGTATTGGCCTTTGCAGGTGTCTGTGGGGTACAAAGTTAAATTCAGGGGCCTCAGTTCTGGCTTTGGGGGTCAGCACTGGTGGCAGGCATGGCTTTGGTGCTGTGAGATTTGTCTCTAGCTCCACTGTTAGTCTCTTTCTGTATGCAGTGGTGATGGGGGTGGGGGATAATGTTGTAGCTGAAGGTCAACTGAGAAAGATGCAATCTGCTGGAAATGTTAGCTTATTTGAAAAGCATTTTTATCCCATAATGGCTAAAATGATGGCACCAGATGTAGAGTAGTGGTTTTGAGATGATTTGTATTGATCATCTTTGCTGGTCTCCTATTCTACTGCCTAATAAGTACTGCTGAGCTTTTTGTCCTAAGCTGATGATAATATATAAGGATTGTCAATAGCTTTCATTACCATTATTTTGAATTTGCATATTAACACACACACATATCGTAATTACCCTACTCTTTATGGCTGTTTGCTGTATGTACAAAGGCAGAGGAAATAAAAAAAATCTGTATTTTTCATTTTGGTCTGGAAGTCTGGACAACAGTCTTAATGCAGTAGTATGTAATCATTAGAAAGGGCTATAGATAGCAGTTTTAGAAACTTAACGTTTTTTTCCTTTGTTGTAACATGTGACCTTTTCATCTCTTTGATCCCTTAAGCTGTGGATTGAGTAACCTTGGATTAGTAGAAACAAGAAGTGCTGTGCACCATCTAATGACATATTTCTTCTGGCTACATCAAAGAAGGTTAGATAAGATCTGTTGTAGGAAATCTTTTGCATAGTCTACAGGAGCAAAGGTTGTAACAGAGGATATTGTGACTTCCTCTTGCAATGAAGGATAAAACTGAAACAGACTGCCATGCTGGTTTATCTTGAAAAGCTTAGGGAAACCTTGAACACATTTGAAATAATGTTGACAGTGCAACAGCAGATCTTCTTAAGTGAAACTTCCTGTCCTACATGCTGACATTGGAAATAGCAGTAAGAAGTTACTGAGTGTTGATACGTCTTGTAGCTAATTTTAAATTGTTGAGAAGCTGCTGTTTAGTTCACTTGGTTTTGATACTGTGGTGTTCAAAATTCTCCTCAAGGAAAGGTGGTGAACAGTATTCTTGTCTTCAGTCTGAAACTGAAATAGTGGTAATATCACTTTTCAATATGTGTTGCTGTTGTTTAGCCCTGAGGTTAAATGGGTTTTGTTATATCCTGTAATATGAATGAATGGCAAATCTGGCTTTGTTCCAGCCTCATATAAATGGGAATAATGTTTTTATGGTTCGGAGATGGTGCAAAACTGGCAAAATAAGTTCAAAGATGTAGTCAGTGAGCCTTCTTTAACCATACATGGTGCTCTTCATCTTTAAATAAAATTACTTCCTCTCTTGAAAACGTAAAAATAATTACATTTTCTGCTGTAACCTTGCAGAACAGGGATGTGTAGGGATTGTGCAGAAACATTTGGGATGTAACGAATTATTGAAAAATAATACGTACAGGGGGAGAAAGGCTAGTCACTTTTATGTAGAATTTCCAAGGTGCTTGTAGTTGGTTGGAGTTACTGTGTGTAGGTACAACATGGACAACAGCTGGCTTTGATGTCAGGCTGCGTCTTCTGTCCTCTGTTTGTGGCTCTTTCCTCCTACCCCTGGCAGAGGGAAAAGCAACACTGGCATCGAACAGGCGTCCCGAGGCTTCCTCCAGTGCGACAAACAGCCCCGCAGTAAAACGGTTCTCCATTGGCATTTTGTATCAGTCATACATTGGTCAATATTATTGGGTGCAATAAATCTATGGTGATTTGGTTCACACTTAATTGATGGCGTTTAAGAAACCTGTGCAAAAGTGCATTTTTCAGCTATACCGAGTTGTGAAGGACGGTCACGGAGATGTTCAGTTGCCTCACTTAAAAGGTAGGCTTGATGAAATACAGAGGAGGTACAAAGCTAATAAAGTACTTAATATTGGCCAATGGAATTGATGATTTTTGAGTATTTTCCGTGATTATAGCTGAACATAACAGGTATTTTCTTTCTCTTATAAGAGAATGCATAGTGACTGTAGTGAGTAGCAATGAGATGACGTTATGAATGTTAAACATCCTGTGCATAAAGTTGTTTGACAGCTGGCCTGGCCTGAATCAGCATTTTCCTTTAATCTCTCAAAGTATACTAAAGAGATTCTGCTCCCACCCGCCCCCCTCCCATTCCCAGTGACTAAATGTCTTATCAGAGCTCAGTCTTTGCATCTATTAGGAAGAAAAATAACCAGTGTGGGAAGGAAGTGAGTTTCCTATAGCTGGGCCCTTAGGGTAGGAAGAGACCAGAATAGCTTTTAGATGAGAGAGGTATCCTTCAGGATGTAGAGGAGGGAAAAAAATTGACTCAGAAAAATTCAATCATGCAGCCTAGAATTTTTTTAATAAATATTTCCAGAGGTAAAGTAGACAGGATAACAGTCAAAGAATTCAGTTTAAAAGTGCTTTTGCAAAGCTCCTTGTGGGAGAAGTGAGGATGGACTGCTATTTTTGCTCTGGCATTTTAGCAAGTACAAGTCTTTAGCTTTGGCGTTTCTTATCTTGAAAATCTATTCTTGGTTTAAACCTAAATAACAAAACTCACATGCACGCGCTGAAGTATTGGTTTTATATGACAGCTAGTGTGTAAAAGTGCCTACAGTAACAAAGGATTTAAAATAAATAAAGTATTTCAGAATTTTTCTTGGCGTTAGGACTCCTGTTACCTCAGAGCAATACCTTTTCATCTCTATTCATTGTAGATGAAAGTGCTTGTGATTCTTCGCAATTAATTTCTGAAGTGGGGGCTCTCAGTAGCCAAACTGCGATCTGGATATCTGCTGTGTGAGATCAGAATTTTTAACGATGTTTTTCGTGTACTTCAGGAAACTTTGGGTTGTAAAGATGATGTGGTAATTCTTTAAAATTTGGCCTTTCACAGAATTCAATGTCAAACTGAAGTTCCTTTAGAGTCCAGTGTATACTATTTAGTAAGTTTACGTAGAAGCTAATCACGTTATGAAGTACTTACAGTCACTTAAGACACTCAGCTTCTTGGTTGTAAACATAAATGGTATTATTAATCTCCAAGCTACATCACTGGGAAGAATAGATCAAAATACAATTAAGACTGTTATATTTAAAGCATCTTTCCACTGATACTGGTTGAAATGGTGCAAATGGTTGTAGTGGTTGCAAGTCAGCGCTAGTTGTTTAGAGCAAGTTCTTGATCTGTTTCGGCTGGTCAAGGAACTTACAGCTGCTCAATGGATCTGCTTTAGTATTTCGATTTTAGTACAGAATGGAATGGAAAATATTTCATTAAAATACATATACCAAGAAAGTAATTCAAGACAGCTAATAGTAACCAATCTCTGAAAAGATTTCTGTAAATAGAAAAGAAAAAGCAAAGACATAAGAATGGCTTTCTTGGTTATTTGTGAGATCATTTAGACAAGTTTTGTCTAATGTCCTGAAAAATATCTTTGGCACTTCCTAATTCATTAAGTTTGTACCTCTGTGACACGTCAGGTGATGTGAACAGAACAAAACTTTTGGTACAAAATCTTTTTTATAAAAAAATTTTTTAGAGTGAAAAAGCTTTTTATTCCTCCACTCCCTTTTTTCCATCTAAGTTCTCTCTGTAGCACTGAAAGCCTTCCCTCCTTCTAATTAGCACGAAATCACAATTTGATCATTTCCTTTCTGAGCTTCTACTGCTTGTTTAAACAGATGAAAAAAAGAAAAGCAAATACAGCTCTTTGCAGCAGATGACTCCAGCTGGTATGTTTAGAGGGGGCTTAGCTGCTGGAGAGCTGCTCTGTTCGTTGGTGATTCGTTGCAGAACAACTCTGCCTGAAGCACCGTGGTGCTTGCTGGATTTGGTTCCTGGGACTTACTGGTTTCAAGTTTCTTTGTCACGTGCTCTTGTTACCTTAACATGAGTTCTGTGACAAGAAGAACCGTAAAAAATAGATGTTGCGCTGCTAATCAGAAGGGTATAGAGACACTTTGGGTAGATGAGACTGCATGAATCAAGCAGTTTTAGAGAGTGGTCAGGGTCTTTGGGTTTGCAAATGTCTACCGTTATTACCCTCATAAAGCTGAAGGAGTGGGATGTAGGCTATGAATATTTGCAGTATTCTGCAGGTATGTTTAAGTGCGTCCAAGACTAGGCAGAAAATCTGGTTACCTTCTTGTGTGATGTTTCGTTGGTCTAATTAGCGCTGCCCCTTCACTGTTCGGCTGGTGTGGTTGATGTTTCTCATTGTGGAGGATGCCTGCTCAGAGCTAGTTCAAGAGCTTTGCTTTAAAGTGTGCTGTAGAAGTATTTGCCTTGGAAGCTGTGGCCCTCTGAAGGGTAGCTGTTAGAGGATGACAGAACAAAGCCTGGGAATCATGCTATGTTGCTCTTAAACATGATACCATAGTCTGGGTACAGAAACATTCTTTAGAGACTGAGATGAAAACAAGCATAGGAGACATTTCATTCTTTTAAAAAAATGCATTGTAGCAAAACTCTTAAACTGTTCTGTAATTTAATTCATTTCAGAGATTTGCAAAGTGATAACAAACAGGACAGAAGGACTGTTAGAAGTCATAGTGATGGAATAGGTTGTTACCACTTACTGTGCGGTTTGCTGACAGGGCTGGGTAAGATGCCATTCAAGTATTAAACATAATTTTCAATATCAGCAGTGTCACTGAAGGCTTTTTGACCATTTTGCTGTCCTAAACAGTCTACCACATAATTTATATCTCAGTCTTTGGACACCAGAAACATTGGAAAATATAATAAAAACAGCAAAAGGTTTCTGAGTAGCACTCTAAAAAATGAAGTTCTAAAATGAGTTCCCATTTTTAGTTCTTAATTAAGAAAATGTGCTTAAATTTATCCTGTGTTTTAATGTTCTTTTTCTTTTTTTTCCACACGGCAGTGAGTAGCTGCTGTCAGGTTTCCTTGTCGCTTTGTGACTTGATTGGATGGATCAATGAGTGGCTACTGGCTACAGCAACTCATCGAGTACCTTCAGAATGCTTTAGTTATGGATTTACTTTTTTAGTTGACAGAAACTTTTAGTCCATAGCTGATTTATGCCGTGAGGTTCTAATGTGGCATGGAAACACTCTGATTCAATATAAACTGGACAACAAATTCTTCAAAAGAGAAAGAAACAGAGCTGAGTAAAGCCTGCAGAGTTTAGAGCAGCTGAGTTTTACAAGCTGAGTTATTCAATTTGCAATTGCAGTGAAATAACCTCCACCATTCGTGGCTGTTTTTTCTTGCTGGAAATGTTGGGCTAGAATCATGTTTACTACAACAGTGTGTGGTACATGGCTAATCTGGTGGGATTTATCTGCTTCGCATACCAGTATGCAACCACAAACCATATGCTCTTAGCTGTTCAGTACATCTCTTAGGGGTTTTGGGAGTTGGGAAGGAATCGTTAGCCTTAAAAAATGAGATGGAGGTGGGGGGAAATGTCTCTGCAATGGTGTGTTTCATCAGCGGGTTTTGCTTAGTAAGCATACATACCATGTTAAATAAGGATGTGGAAAAATACGTACCTATAAATCTCAGTGGCGCTCTGCCAGTCTGACTTGGGGAAGAGTTTTATCATGACTCAGCTGTGGTGATTTGATCAGCTCTTAAGTATTTGAGCAGAGCACATCAACCTGAAAATTTAATGTAAGTAGAAATATTAAGGCATCCTCTCCATAGTTGTGGTAGACTGCTGATGCTTCGGAAGAAGGTGAAATCTCCCCCCTCCCCATTAATCTAAATTAATTAATCTTCCTGGCCTGCTAATAAGAGGAATAGTGGAGCATGGAAGGTTGCCACCTTTCTTTAATGTCTTGGTTAGTAGTTTTCATTGTCTTTAAATTCTGGTTTGCCCCTTCTCTAATTCTCCTCTCTCTTGTGTGCTGGCTTCCTGGGTCTCACAGTGCTGTGTACACCTGAAAATCCTCCTCTGTTCCCATTATTAAACCTGTTAATCAGTCTGGGACAGATAAGCTGCACTTTTCTTTCCTGTACAGCTTTGGAGAGGCAAAAAGGGCTCTGTATAGCAAGAGATACCTTTCAGAGGGAGTGCTCTGAACCTCTATTACTAAGTTCCTTAGTCTTCCTGGTGATCGGCGGAGTAGCTTCGTCTGTGTGGAAGAGGTAAAAATAGATGGGACTTTACCCATTTAAATATTTTTGGATGTGATCTATAGTTCATAGGTGCAGTAAGGCTTAGATATAAGATTGTGTTCTTAAATTGGCACCAATTTCTTTACTATGTTAATTTTATTCAGTACATGGTATGTGATCCATTGTGCACATGAATCTGGAAAAAGAAGGCGCTCGGATAAGCATCAGAGTATCTCCATATTTAAGATTTTTAAAAAAAGAATTTACAGACAGAATTGTACCTCAAGGTCAGCTGTCAGACAAAGCAAATAATAAAAATGAAGCATTGACAGGTGGCAGAGAGGTGAAAAGTTTGTCTTCATAGCACCAGGTTATTGTCTGCCTCGTGGTGAATGAAACTGCTGCCACTGAATTGTATGAGCTTTGCACCTCACCGTTCCTGGCCTAAGCTCTTCCTGGCATATTAATTTTGCAGATTTGCTCTCAGCATGGACAGAAGGAAGAGTGATTAAAGGCTGCTTTTTTTTTTCCCCCTTTTTAAATGAGAATGTGGAGGCCTAGTAGCATACATAATTTGATAAAATGAAATATAGATGGAACAAAAATAGAGTGCTTGTACTCCATTAGCCCTTTTCTGTTACTGTACAAAACTAGAACGTTTAACTCCTTTTTTTTTTTTTGTTCCTTTATCAAATGCTCACATTTTACTCTATTGATTACCCAGGGCCAAGATTGAATCATCTTTGTACTTGTGTGGAAATACCTATTCTTGGTTTTTTTACTTCCAGCTCCTACTTCTATGTACAATGTAATGCCATTGTGATTATCAGGCTATGTCAATATGGTCACTGATATACATCCAGATTTGTAAATTACTCTGTCAGATAAATCCAGGAAAAAACACCTGAGTGGAATGACTGCAGAAAACAAATATTAGAGGTATTTAATGTTGCCTGATAATAGCAATATAGCAAGCTAAGGCTACTAGTTCTTGGTACTCTGTAGATGAGCAATAAAATAAGCTTTTGACCAAAAGTTGGCGGTGGAAAACAGTAGCCTGTGTGAATGCTGGTCAGTACTACTCCTTGGGCTAGAGGTTTTATGACAGGCCGACTTGTGAAAATAGTTCTTAAAATGGATGGTAAGGAGAATGAAAGGTTGGAGAGATGAGCTTAAAGTTCGTTAAAACAGTAAAATACTTGTACTCCTCAAATTACATTTAATGGCTGCTAAAATCACGGCTTAATTTTAAAATTTCAAAGAACTGAAAGCACACTCGAGGAGCATCGTACCTAGTATATGTAACCAGGTGCTGATAGCTGTTGTCTCCCGAGTAATAAATTTGTAACTCTTCTGGAAGCGGCCGCTGGTTTTTAATGTGATTTCTAGAAGTTGGGAAGGAATGTGTTTCTGCATCATCTCAACTGAAAGGGATGATGAAAGCTGGGGGATTGCTGGAGTTGAGTAGCTGGTGAAGAGCTGTGCAGGCTTTGGTTGAATGCGGGGTTCTATGAGATAATAGCACAACAGACCATAAAAATGACCATTTCCAGCTGTGCGTTTTATAAATGAATCTTTTATACTGCCAGATATTTAATCAGAATAAGTGGGCTAGGAAGAAACTTTTTTTTTGAAGGTGCTTGAAGACTAAAACATTTCAGAATATAAGCACTGAGGTTCAGCGTATTGCAGCTTGGCAAGTCTTACGCAATTTTGAAAATCTGCCTTACTAAAAAGCTATTGTTATGAATGCAGATCTTACCAATCAGCTGCATTTTGTTGGTAAAACATCATTTTTTTATTTAACTAGGTAAGAAATATATTGTATTTAGATACTCTTCAGTTAAAACCTCTTCTAGTTTATAGGAGGATAAGTACACAAAGCATCAGTGTGTTATTCAAGGCTGTCATTGCTACCCTGACAATCAGTTCCTATCTTAAAGATGCTCTAATTTCCCCTCCTACTTGACTTGCATCTTAAGTTTTTTTTTTTTAATTGCAGGCCCAAATGTAGAATTTGCCTAGTATATACTTTGTCTCCTGAAACTAGGGAATATATGTTTTTATTTACCTCAGAGAACTAAAGAATATTTTTATGCCAGAGATAACATACAGTATTTAAAAGAATTGCCATTCCCCATAAAATGTCATTAATTTTTTTCTTCCAGTAAGAAGATGGTGATTTGGTTACCCATTGAGAGAATTTTTTTCCAGATAACTGACTTGTTTAATAGAAACTGCATATGAATTGCTGTTTTCTTAATTCAGTAACTTTTAATTTTTTATATGCTCAAGTATACAGACTAACAGCTGATTTCAATGATTAATAAAATCAAATGCCTTATCTCCTACTTCTAGTGGCCACAGAATCTGTTTAATCTTCTCCTAAAATGTAGGTAACCGTGATATGTCTTCTGATGGACTGAAGGCTGCTCTTCCTCCAGATCAAGCTAGTAGACTTTGCTATGACTTCTTATAGCAAGTTGCTGCAGTGATACACGTGTAATATTTTGTTTTTCTAATGCCAAAATACAGCGCTTAACTTCTGAAAAGCTTCTGGTTTGCTATCATGTAATATATTCTAATAATGTTTTGAACTAAGCAGAGGTCTGAGTTTTCTGCAGAGTTCCTCTTGGTTTTGTATGATTTGCACAAACAGTTTTGCTAAGTAATTACTTGAAAATTTGTGTATACTAATTCTTCCTGAAAATATTGAACAGAATATTAATTGGATTTGACTCACGTGCATTGAGCTTTTGTGAGCATAAGCAGGTTTCCTTTGTCTGCAACAGCTTGCTCACAGTTTGTGTGAATTGATGTATGTTTTGGAGACTGCAAGAATATTTGCCTATAGGGTTACAAATGAAATTAGTTTTCTACAGCTGTTGGCCTGCTGATGCCTAGAGTCCATAGATTAAACTGTTCCTTTCTGTTGTAAAGAAAGATCTGCAAGCACGCTCGTAACCCCCTACCCCCACATCCCTCCCCCGTCCCCCCCAAAAAAAACCCCACCCTTGATAATGGCCATATCCAAAAATGAAAGAAAAAATCTGTTAAATGAATTATATTCAAGGAAAAGATGATCTTGTCTAAGTTAAAAATACATTTACAGTTGCAAGTTGATGTTGAATTTACAGATCTTGTTCCCATCAGCTGTCTAAATTAATGTGGCAGTTTTAGCTTTCTATTTAGGATGGGAAAAACAGTTCTGTCAAAACAGTATCAGCATTTATTATGCAAATATCCAATAAGCAGATGCTGAACTTTTGAGTCTTAAGATTAGTTTGGCCAGCTTCTGTTGTGCATTTTGTAAACAGGCGCTCAACAGGATTTTAGGATCCCGGAGTAAGAGGCTGGGAAATAATTCATCCTTCCTGCAGACACCGCTGGAGCTTGCATGTGCAGGTGTCTTACATGTGTGGTTTAAGCACAACTTTTAGAAACCTTACAAGCCTTTATGCTCCTCTTTTTCAAACCACATGTGTGCAAATTAGGGCAGATTAATCAAAATGCATGTACACGTGCATGGTGCACATACATTCACTGTCCCCTATGTGTACATTTACAAAGACTTTTTGGCAACTAAAACCTATGTAGTATTTGGAGCAATTTTAATATTATTGCTGCATCCACGTATACAAACCTGCCTTACTAGCAGCTAGATGGCTAAGAGAGGTGATGCTAAATTATATTGCAAAAGAAGGCTCAAGTTGTCTAGTTTCTAATTCCTGCTTCTTTCTCTCTTTCTATGGATTATTTTAATACTCTTCATTTAGCAAGTAGGGAAAGCAGCATTACTTAATACAACTCACCCGCACTAATGAAGTTGGCAACCAAAGAATTTGCATGCTATAATGAGGTGCTTGTGTACAGTAGGTTTTAAAAGAAGAATATATAATGAATTGTAATGGAAAAAAGGTATGGTGGGAACAGATATTGTAGTGAGTGTGCAGTCTGTAAAGACTGCAGAATGTTTTCCCTCTGAGGATGGTACAGTTTCTTAAAAAAATTTAAATTTGCTTTTTTGTAGTCTCATTCAGACAGAGGAAAGAGTTCTCATTTCTTTGCTGTCTGTCATCTGATTAAATATACTAATCTGTGTTGTATTATACTTTATTACAACAGATTAAACTCTCGTGCAAGTCCAAGAAACAGGTTAAATGCCTACTGACTTAATGAATTACATTAAAGATCAGAAAAAATGGGTTAAACTTTGAATTTGCTTCAGGGAAAAAAATCTTGCAGGGTTCAGAGTTGATTTTAAAGTATTGTAAACAAGCAAGTTCTAAAGGAAGATTGCTGCAGCAGAGGTAGCTCATTCCGGGTTTAAGCTGGTTGCAGTAATGACCTGGAGTCCCAACTGCTATTTATTTTAAATCTGAACAATTATGTTATGATAATAGAATGAAACGAACAGCGCTATTATATTGTCTGGGAGGATCTCAGCAGAGCTTGGATTTAAAGTCCAAAGGATTTAAGTCTTCATTACGTGCACTTTGCAGAGAGGGGTGAGTGCTGAACGGGCTTTCTGAGGGGTGGATGCTCTCCATGCCAGGTTGAGCCAGGCTGCCTGAAAGACTCTTGTATACTCATGTTGTTACCTCCTCGTGGTTTGAATTTGAGTAAAGCAGAGAGAAAAGGAGTGTGTGTCTTGTCAATATTTCTAGACTGAGTGGTAACCTTTTTCCTTTGTTTTGTTGGTTAAAAAAACCTCAAAAGAAGCAAAAGAGCAGGCGCCTTTGGGAACTGTGACCCGGCTGTGTTCACCAGGTCACATTTTCCCCCCCTCCATTAGTCTGTAAATTCCTCAGATCAACCTCCTTAGAGCTTGCAAGGTAAAAAGAAGTGTCAGACCTTAAAGAGGAGATAAGGGTTGGAAACACTGGTAATGTCTGGAATAGGGGAGGTTTATGGCAATGATTTTGATGGTAGAGGAAATAAAAATTTTGAGGCCTCATGTTGATGATGCAGAATTCCCCACAATTTGGGACGGTCTCTCTTGTTTAGGGAAATAAGTACTATTTATGCTGATATTTAAATTTCAAAGCATATTGCATGTTACAGGGATGTCTTTTGATCTATGTACAGAGTATCTGAAACTTGAATGCAAATGTCACACTCCTTGTTGTTACTAAATTATAAAAAAGAATGAACATAAAAGCAATTAGCATCTTCATGTCCCCGGTCTAATTCAGCTTTCCAGCGGAACTGCTTTGCATAAACAATATGAATCAAAACTACTTCCCATGTGCAGAAGAAGAGCTGTCAGTTAAATCAAAAGACTTAACACTGAACATACTGGTATAGAGGTTTTTGCTGTCTTTGAGAATAATGTAGTGAAATCTAAGCAGCTGAAAATATGTTTAGGACTTTTGTGAAAGAAAATAAAATTCTTTCTTGCCTAGTTGCAAAAAAGTGAAAAAAGACCCCAAAAAACCAAAAGGCAAATAAAACCGAGAACTCCTTATACCTCACCTTGATACAATCTATTTTTCGGGGTATCTTGGGAGTTCTGGGTATGCTCTGTAATCTGGTCATGCAAACATTTCTCATCTTCCAGCTTTGTTACGGACTTTTGGTCTACCTGGATGCATAAGAAACTTGCCAATTAATTTTCCTTCTCAGCGTTACAGTCTGTCTTTCAGACTTCCTTGTGATCACACGCACCTAGTCTGAATTGAATTTACAAGGACAAAGAATTGAAGCTATTTACTTCCTCCCTAGAGACCTCACGTACAGTGAGGCTGATTTTCTTTAATCAAAACCAGGCCTCATGAATTTAAGCAAATACTGTGATTTCAAAAGTGGATGCTACGTTGTCCAGAAGAAAAACATGAGTGAAACACTAGACTGTGTTCAGTCTGTCTTTGGGCTACAAGATGCAAAATATGAGTTCAGGAAAAGCGGGGGTGGGGTGTGAGCAGTCACAAGGTCAAGTTTGTTAAACAGAATTTAATTAACTTATTTATGGATGTTCTTTTGTAAGCCAGTTTCTTTAAGAAAGGAATGTGTTGAGAAAGCTGTACCAACCGCAAGCAAAATCACTTGTCGTTTAAAGAAGTAGAGAAGAGCACTTCCTTGCAAGTGTGGTGGAGGTAGAGCAGAGTTGTGTTGCCTCTCTAAGGAAAATCCCTCATCACTCAACAAATTGTCCATCGCAACTCCTAGTCCTGGAACTCTGGAAAAAATGAACTGTACGTTTTCTCCCATTAAGCGGATGAGTGGGACTAATAGTGTTTGTACTGTGGAAAGGAAAAGCATTACTGAACCTCTGGAAATAACTCCTCCAGTACGATATTCTGTGGTCCCAGGCAATAATCTTGTCATATTGGAGTGAATGTATAATCATACGTAATAAAGCCAGACAACTTAATGCTGAGATACAGACAACCTAACAGTTGCTTTCTGTAGCTATCAGTATATAAATGGTTTTGTTAGTATATATAAATTACTTCAAAAATAAAAAGGGATTTTACAATAATGTGTTGATTGACCAATTAATAAAATTCCTGTTTCAAATCCAGCAGTAGCTTAACTTGAGTTCTTCTAGGAAGCAGTGAATGTTTCACCTTCTCGAACCATGTAAAGTTGTATTTCCAACAAAATTTACAAAATTGCCCTTTTTTCATTCAAAAGTGTTCTTGGTGGTTTTTTTCCCGACCCGTGATGGATTTGTTGTGTATATTTGTTGCATGAACAGCTGTGGAAGCAGATAGCAAATTCAGTCGTACTTTGCCCTTAGTAGCTATTTGGGTGAAATGGGTAGAACTGCATAACATATTTAACAAGCTATTGGAGAGGCTTCAACGTGGTGCAAGGCATGTTTGCAGCGTGATGTGCTGTGAACTCTTGCACGTGGGGATTGTGTGCGTGCGCCAGCAGCGGAGCTGTCTCATTTACTAGGGGTACTTGAAGAGTGATGATGATTCATGATGTAAAGTAGAAACCATTCAAGGTAATGTTACACATCATGATCATCAGTATCCCTCATCTCTTGTCTTATTTATATGCTTTTACTGCACCTTCCCCTCCCAAAATAACAGGTAACCTTGGTGTCCAACCGAGTGCCAGTGGCTTAACATTTGTCATCCATGGGATTCGTACTGGTGCGTCTCGTATGTTGTTGGCTTTTGCAGAAACGTTTGGTGGTTTTGTGGTGTGGAACATGTTGTTTTATAGTGCCTGAGCAGTGGCCAACAGTTTTGTTTCAACTTTAACCAGAGCCTGATTCAAACCAATTACCCCGGAGAACGAATCCTGGCACCTTGCGTCGGTGCTGTTACTGCGATAGACATCAAGAACAGATGCAGGCAGCTCTGCAGCTTCAGAGCTAATATTGTTGCTTTCCTGTGCAGCACTGCTGTTGCTGTAGTTCCTCGTGCCTGCTGAATGGAAGAAAGGTGAGATTAGAGGAAACGTTTTCAAGAGAAGCACTCAAAATGTGATTCACCTCCAGCTTGTTTGCCTCTTATAATTTTGAGTGCTCTTCATTAACTGAATGTTGTGTGCTATTTTTCCTGTGTAGACCTCTGGGGAAAATTTAACTTAACTAAGAGAAACATGTTAATACAAATTAAATACTTTTTTTTTTTTCCCCCCCTGGATGGCATGCCGTCTGCCAATAGCACAGGGGTATTAAGTGTTTCCAAATTCTAATTGTTGATTTTTTTTTTTCTTTAGCAGATGGCTAAAGAACAGCTTTTCAAGCTGTTTTCAGAAGTTGAGCCCGTGTTCTCTCCAGAGTAGATTATACAGCGGTGGCTTTAACTTTTAATCAACTGATAGCTTGTTCTTGCGTTTTGCTCCACCTCTGGCACTTCAGCACTTGCAAGTTTGACAGTGTTTTGGCGGGACTTCACACGCGTATTAGTTTTGTGCGGTCAACAGTCTCTTAGCTGTGTTAAGTTACCTACAATATTGCCAGCTTTCACAGTATCACTGGACATGTTCCTTGCTGTCTTTTGCTTGCTTGCTCTCCCTACCTCAGGTGATGTACAATGTAAGAATTTGCTTGGAAAATATGAACCAAACTCCAAAGTTTATCGAGAAATCCATATTCCAGAAATAAAACATCTGTAGTCTTATTACGTGTCTGTCTCATGATGTACTACTGAAGACATTTATCATTCTGTTTTGATAGTTACTACATCTTAGTTGCTCAGTGATGTCATGAGCAACTAATGTTCTCATTTTTTTTCTGTCAGAAGTGGCATTCTGGGGAATGTGAGCTAAGGGAAACTGATGCTAACATACTAAAAAAACTTTGTAGGGACTTTTTTAATGTCCGAATGCTTACTGATTTTTCTACTCTATTGGATTGATCCACAGAAATTATGATTCTAAGTATAAAAAGCAACATACAACTGAAGCTATATATAGCACTGCCATTGGTATTGTGTGCCACTTGGTTATGAGAGCAAGGAGAGAGTAATGTTTGCCCAAGTTTATTGAAGCTATGCCTTCACTTAGAGCAGGGAAAGTTGAAAATGATCAGTTCTCTCACTGCACTAAGATGACAGAGTTTGAGTAAAATGGGAGAAAGTTCCTCCTGGAACTACTCATGTAAGTGAACTTCAGATGCTGGTGGTGCATGTGAGCCTCCTAAGAGAGGCTGGGAAGGAAAGAGCTTGTCAGATGGAGGAGAAGAGCCTGCCAGAATGGCCCTACAGGTCTTCAGTATTTCAGCTCTGGATCCCTATTTCCAGTTGTGAGGCATGGATCTCCCAGAAAGCTAAAAACCCTTCTTCTCTTTGTAATATACCCATTAAAATGTACACTGGTAGTGTCAGCATTTCCCACTGATCTGCCATTGCAATAGCCTGCACCAGCCCCGTCCTGCCTGTTTGAGGAAAGGCTGGAGTTTGAGCAAGGATGAGTGTCATTCCTAAAGTCTCTTGCTTTTGGCAGCTGTTCTCATCCAGGCAAGAGCAGATGGCATTATGAACCTTGAAGATTCATGGTGCTGAAGAAGGACGTTGTCGTTTCTGTTCTTTATTGTGTTAAACTGAGAGCTCAGACTGAGGTACCTGGGGAGACCCAAGAAGTAGAGCAGGAAGAAAGAGAAATCTTTTATCTGGTCATGAGGATGCTGAGCAACGGTCTCCCTGGTATACCTTGGCATCTGAGACAAAGTAAAATTTTTGTATTTTGATGATTCCTCCTCAAAGTGAAATAAGAGCCTCAACAAGAGTTTTGCCTCATGAATTTCTTTTCTCTTTAAATCCAACTGAAGTTGTTGCGCAACTGAAGCGCTTAAAACAGGGCTTATTTCGGAACTGCTCAGTAGCTTAAAGTAGAAAGCCTTGTGGGATCAGGATTGAAAAGAAGGGGGATAATGTGTATTTCCCCCAGGTGTGGGTGAAAATAGTGGGATGGAACGTTTTCTGTGGAACACCAGTCTCTTTTGGGGGGACAGATATGAAATACTGACAGCTGTTGGAGTGCCTGCTTGTTCCCCTAGTGATTATCTGAGAAACAAATTTTTAATATCCATAACCATGTGTGACTCTGGGACTAGACTGTAATCTTTTCTCTGAAGTATAGGGGCTTTATTATTATTGTTTTATATTAATGGCTTTTTTTTTCTTTTTAGTGTAGATTTTTTTTTTTTTTTTTTTTACTTTTGACGGTGTGTGGTTTAGGTTCTTGTACACTTGCTGGCTAGAAGCTGTTTGGGTAGTTCAAAAAAGTTCAAAGAAGGAGGAAGTCCTTTCTGCTCCCCCCAGTTTGGCTTTTCTCTGGTTTCTGGAGCGGTGCAGAGGAGAAGGAAAAGAAATATTCTTCTTATTATAGTTTTTAACATTGAACAGCTGCCTTTTAAATTATTATTATTTATTTTTTCTTACATGTGCATTCTGGCGTGACTCGCAAGTGAGGTAGAGTTCATGGGATTCATCCTGTTCCCTTAGGGACATTTGTCCGTATCAGAGAAACATCACACATTGTGACAGCATCGGCAACCTGTCTTCCACAGAGGCTCAGCGCTGGAACTGATGGGTAATCGTAGATCAGGAGTGAGGCATATTGGCAAAGCTTTCTCATGCTTATGCAGCACCTGCCTTTACTGTGCCTTGATCTGTCCCAGGCCCTTAGTCACAATAGCAGCATAGGAACCAAATTCACACTCTGCTTGGCTCAAGGGAGAAAAGAATTGAGTAATTAATTGCATAGTGCTTGTAAATTTAGCTACAAAACTCCGCTGGTGACTTCCAGAGTTAAATCAGTAAGCACCTAACATGCAGCGTGAGTGCCCTGATGAAGACACTGTAAGGATAGCTTAAAAAGCATAGCCAAGATTAAATTTCTAAATGGCACCTAGGAATCCGTTTCCCCCTTACCTTAATATGTCAACATGCTAATGAAATAGTGGTGTAGAGGACAGCGTAGATACCAGTGTAGATACACATATTATAGTATATGACTTCTTCTCTGAAAGACAGACTACCCTTGCAGTAAATGGTCATTTGAATTGCTGTATTTTGCAACCAGAGCTACGTTTCAGAAGACCTTATGATATTGGCAGTCAGCAAACTGGCAGGTGAGGAGTGAAGAAGGCTACGATCAGTATTCTGATGTTCAAATTGCTTGTGCAAAGCAGGCTTCTATCCAGATTCATGAAGCCTTTTGGAAGAAAAGTCTGAAACTTGTGGAGGGTTTTTTATGTCATTGCAAAATACTAAGCCTGTTTTTCCTTTTTAGAGAATCTTGCTAAAGGCTGTCTTCACTCTGGTTTGCAGCTTCATTCAATCACATTCTGTTTTTGCTCTTTTAAAGGTTTGGTTTCACTGCAGTATAACTTTCAGCATCTGTAAGAACTCTCTGTGGATTGTTGAACAATAGGGGGGAACGAAACCATTGCCAGCTCCATACGAACTGAATCCTGTACTTTAAAATCTTCTGGGCCTTAATGCATCCATCTAACTTCGAGGTCCTGATTGATCAGTGCTGGGAATAGGATCAAATTCCAGATGGTTGTGATGTGCCAGGTCACGATTAAACTGTCTCGTTTGGGAAGGGGGAAGGAAAAGGAGAATAAATCCATATTTTGCAATTCCTTAAAAAGGCAGGAATCCCGTAACTCTACAGGTGTGGAATAATTTTGGCCACTTATTCCTTAGTGCCTCAGAGCTTTTCTACACTAAAGTCAGCGAGGAATGGCCTTATGGGATCAAGCTGTTAGAGAAGTTGGGGTATGGTGCTACTTATGATTTTTGTGTATGAAAACCAAAGTATTCAAAGCTGGTTTAGCAAAGTTCTGAACTCTTGTCCAAGCTGTGTCCTTGCAAACTGTGCGGTAATATTGCAAATAAATTTTTGTATGCAACTTAGAAAGCTGAAGGATTGCATTTTGTTTCGTGTGATTAGATGAGGAATCCCTTAGTTAGAGAAAAGGCCTGTCCTAAATGAATCCCTCTCAAATAAATTAATTGCGTTAAGGTCTTGAGTATGTTATCTCAAAAACGTTTCTTCAACAAATGCTTTTTTTTCTAAAATAGTGCAGTTTGGAGTTATTAGATATGTTAAATGCAGGTGCTATGTAGTGAAACTTTAGCTCAGCATAAAATAATGCATTTGTTTGAATTTCTTCAAATGCATAAAACTTCTAAAGATGGAATTGCAGATCAGAATTTGAATGTACTGTAATGTTTTGGTATGGAGGGGTGGTGTAAGTGACTGAATTCACCAGCAAAAATAGAGCAAGTTTGTAGGTTTCTAAATTACACTTTGTTATAAAGATAGTAATTTCTTGTGTCAAGTAACAGAAAATATGAAAAGCTATTATAAAGAAAATGAAGAAAAATTGTTTTCCTTTAAATTGATAGGCTTAATTCTGAAGTTAATTTTAAAATCTATGGTCTTCCTTTTCAATCATATCCCAAACTGCTATTTTGAAAGCTGCTGATGGAATTGCTAAAACCACAGAGTGGATATTCTGCTATTATAATGTTTGTTCCTTAATTTCTTTGATTGGAGTATTTAACACAACTTGCTACTTGCTTATCATAGATAATGTTACAATTAATTGCCACCTCTGTTCTATGTCTTTTCTCCCACCTCAACTTTGCTTAACTTCTGGTCTAAAGATTCATGAAAATAAATCTCTCCTGAAGTTTCAAAATAATCAGTCTTTTGACTTTAATGGTAGACCTTGAGAAAGGGACTTAGATGGGCTTTCCCTGAAGTTTAAATTCTCCTCCATCCTTTACAGCAGAATAGTATGATGTTGCACATAAGCAACCAGAAAAACACATCTTTTTGCCCCATTACATTCAAAACTGCTCCTTAAGGAGAAGCTATTAAAAACAAATTGCATTTAAAAAAACAACTTTGTTTTTCAAGACAAAAGAATGTGCTCCAAAATCTGAACTGCTAGTGACATTTATATTTTTTTTTCTTAATTCTTATCTATGACTGAAATGAGGACTGAATGCATGTTTAACATATTATACATATGGCATGTATTAGGCATATATAGTATTGTGAGAGAAAGTTGGGTATTTTTTCCTCCTTCTTGGGAGAAAATTTCCTGAAAGATTCAGTGCGCTATATTAGTAATCACTCTTAGACATAGTCTGAGGCATTTTTTAAATTCTTAACTTGAACAAATAGGAATATAGATCTGCATTTAAATGTTACAATCTCTAGAGCATTCATTGTAGTTAAGTTAAAATAAGTAATATATGAAATATGCCAGTTAATAAGCAGTTAATGTACAGGTGTTATTTTAGAAGAGGCCCCATTGCATTGTTCTGTTTGGCAAGGTTATTCCCTTTCCAATTCATCTATCTGTAAACAACACTCAAATATGAAAGCACTGATTTATTTTAACATGCTGAACTGCTGTGCCTGACCTATATTATTCTGGAACATCTGTTGCCCTAAATTTTTAGGTTTTGAAGTAGTCTAAAGCCTACAATATTTAGTCAGGTCTTGCATTGGCTTTGTCTGAAATTCCTCTTTGATGTTCATTTTGCTTGAATGATGACTTCAGATTTGACTCTTAAAAACAAGTCAGTCTTTCATTGTCCCAAGGTTTCAGTCCATTTCCCGCTTCCCCTTGTGAATTCAGAGTTTTAGAATTATCTCAGCTTTTTGGCCTGTTCCTCTTGGGCACTCAGCTCTGGCTCCGTTCATGTGTATCCTTCTACTGTCTTTGGAACAGTGACCACCTGTTTACTCTTACTAGTGCTCTTATTATATTTTCAGGAGTCTCCTCATTTAGTCACTTGGATATTTTGAAAAACATACTGAGCGATAATTCCTGAAGCCTCCAAAAATGTGGAAATACTTTAAAAAAGCATCCTTTTAATTCCTTTTAACCTAAAATCATGTTTTCCCATTTGTTTATAAATGTGTGGCTTACAGGATTAGCAAGGCAATGTATACCTCCTTAAATAAAACAATGACGTGATGGCTTGCTATTTAGTCATTGCATTTCAGCAAAGTTCCTTAATCAATTAGGAAGATTTGAGTCCTGGGAAGTGTTTTGTTTCTCCAGTTAACACATGGATGATAATTTTTATTCTGATACGTGTTATAATAATCAATATAAACCACCAAATATGTCAGGATTCATAATCCCTTTTGGATGTCATTTGGTTTCCCAACTTTTTTTTTTTTTTTTTTTTTTGCTGCCCTGTGTTCCTCTGCCCTTCACTGGTCCAGCTCTCCCCTTGGTCTCCTGCTGCCTCAGCTCCCATCTCCTCCCCTGTGTGTAAACCTGTTTTTTGCCCTCCAGGTCTCCCCAGCATACACTCATTTCCCATTGCCATTTCCTGCCTGTGCTATGCATTATATTGAGGTTTGGCCCGTTGGGCTTAGAGTAGTTTGACTTGATGCCAGGGAAGCCATGAGAAGCGACGGTCTCGCTGGCTGCTGACGGCTTGTCCCTGAGCGAAGCAGCTGCAGGTAAATTTGGTTCTCTGATGAGAGCAACCCTTTTTTTTTTTTTTTCCTCTCTTTTTTCCATTGGGAGGTTTGACCTTTTTGAAAAAGGACAAACATCTCATCAAAGTTTAAGGAAGATGTGAAGTTTATACAATGCCCTGATTGTAACAGCTTAACAAAAACAGACAGTGGTCTGTTTACCCCACTCCTAGATGAAATTTGAAAAAGAAAAAGAAGTCCACCAACAACAGAGGTCCAATATGTATGTTAACATCTAAGCTTGTGTTCTGGGCTCCCTTCAAAGCCAGTGGAGGAAAACAGGACTCTGGGCATGAGTCACTTGAAGCCGATGTTGAAAATGATCAGATGAGTGCTTATTTCTCAAAGGTAGACATCTAAAGTTTGGAGTGTGTTATCTCACTGGAGAATCCCTTCAGGGATGTGGAGCATTTACTCTGGAGCAACAATCAATAGTGATTTTGTTTTTGAGAAACAAACCTTCTGATCTTTAATTACTGCCTTTTTTTTTTTTTTAAAGCATCAATCCTTGTAATAAAATAAATCAGAGTGGCTGAATAGGTACAATTGATTCTCTTCCAGACATGTTTCTGTATATTTTCTATCCTCTGTATGATGGGAAGTGTGGAATTTTGTGAGGGAATGTTTGTGCTTTCTTAATGCTCGGCTAATTGGGCCCTTATATACAACATAAACATTTTTGGCTGCAAGTGATGTGGACTTGGCCTCTGTTTATTTGTGTTTATTCAGAAAATTGTAACTGCTAATTAGCGATCATGTCACACTGACAACAGAGCCGTTTAATTTTGTTCTCCTCCTTTGGAAGGGGGAAGGGAGTGAGAGGGAGGAGGAGGGTTTAGAGATTTTAGCATAACTTATTGTCTACACAGATGAGAAGCTTTGCTGCCCTGTAGCTTGTGTATTGTCCCATAGAGTTTTGGTAGCTTGACCTGCTGTTCAGTCTGTTGACCCTTGTCTTTCTGCTCAAGCTTGTGCCTGTCTGATGCTAATTAGAGAGCTGTTTTCAGCTGCGTCCTCCTGAAAGCAGGATCTTGTCCAAAGACCGCATTGGTGGTCCCAAACAGGGCGATGCAACGCATTTTCCCAGTTGCCCTAACTGCCTGCACTCTGAGCGTTTACCATACGAGACGCATTATGTAGTTATTAAGCGATGAGGTTAAGATACCAAGTGCTCAAACACTGTAGCATTGGCGTGCTCTCCGACTAGCTAGATAACACATTCATAAAGGAGTACACTGCTGTCCTGCCTGTCTGCGGTCAAATTCTGTTTTAATTCTTTTAAACGTAGCTGTTGATTGAAAACACCGAGAGTGCTAGATAAAAGACTATTATATTGGAGATTCAAATAGTGCAAGAGGTCTTGTGTGCTGGGCTGCCTTTGCGTTCCTCCTAAAAGTAGTACAGAGGAACTATTAGGCATTTGGTGTCAGGGCTTCACAGAATAACTTGAATATTTTGTAGCAGCTGGATGAATAGAGCCAAAAACAATGTATAAATTACCCTCGAATGATCTGTTTCTATTCTTTTTGTCATGGAAGACTTGGTTAAAACTGTGAATCTTGCCAATAGAATTTTTGGTTTCTGAATAATTACTATAACGTTGTTATGTTGCACCAATCCACTAGACTATCCCATAAATATATTGTCAAATACTTTGATAGAAAATGGACTTGCCCAAGTCCATCTCAGTAAGATAAGTATAGTCTTTACAAGTACGTCCTGAGATAGCTAGGGTGGCTTGGAAAGCATATGAATTAAAACTTCTGTTTATAGTTTTCTGGCTTGTTCATTGTGTCACAATTTCAGAATAATCTGAGGAAGGTCAATGATGATGGCGTTGTTCAGAAACTGCAGATGCTTTGTTTTTTTTCCTGTGGGTTTTTTTTTCTTTTTTTTTGTTTGTTTTATTGTTCATGGTCAGTGTTAGGAATGATGTGATAAAGTTTGCTTATTAGCCCATTATAAATTGAGAACATTTTTAAAATCCAAGCTACTTTTCAGTTAGGAAAGGCACAAAAATTAGTTTCTGTTATCTTGAAGATTGCATTATGTATTCATCAAATGAGTAATTCCAAAATACTTACTCAAAACGAGCAGAAACTGAGTTTTACATGTTTATTTACAGGTGTGTAAAGTTTACTCGATCAAGGAAATACAGTTTGCAAAAACTTGAAAAATGTTACAAGTTTTACTTCCAGAAATTTTTGTTAGTGAGACCTCAGTGCTTTTTTTGAGTGAAGTTTGTGAGCGAAGAGGACTGTGCACAGTCCCTTTTTAATTGGGAGCTGTGGGCCTTATTATTTGGAACTGATTCGACAATGCTAAAAGATCCAGTCAGCTAAGATGGAAAACTGACTTTCTTGCTGAATACTTTTAAAAATTACAAATAGCAACCTGGAATGCAGCAGGCTAAGGGTGATTATTACTGTGTTAAAAGTTTGTTGGTACGTTTGAATATTTAGAGAAGTACTATAATAAGTAGCTTGCTAACGGGTTGGAAAAAAACATCTCCTGGTTTTGAATCATCTTGTTTGTTCATCAGATTGAAAAATTACTACATAGAAGAAAAATTATAGGAGTAAAAGCTTTTTAGCGCGTGTATCTGTGGTCTGTAATGTAGGAACGTGGATTTCATGTGTGTGTGCATTTTCTTTCCAGTATCTTTGCTGTGAGTGATTACTGCTGAGCTTTCTGTGATCCTATCACAGCCCCAAATTGCTCTTAAACAGGAAACTTTGTCTGATTGTTTTTAAAAAAGAGTGCTTTGGCTGATGTATTTGGCATGTAGCTTGTCTGTGACTATAGTTATAAGATATGTTATTATTAAGTGAACAAGAGGAAAAACTGTAATATAGAAAAATGTCATGACACATAAGGTCTCTTCAGGTGTTTTTAATCACAGCGTTGCTTTCCTCTTCCTAAAGCAGCATGGAGGTTTTCACCCCTTCATCACTCTGGTTTACAGATATCTTCCTGAATGTTACTTTGCTTCCAAACAGCTTCATTTTTACTCTATTAAAGAAAAAAAGCAGAGCTAGACTCCTCTTTGCTTAGAACCCGTGACTCTCTGAACTTGGCTTTCGATTACCTGAACATTTTTATAAAACACAAAATGCTTTTTAATGTTGATTTCAAAACTAGTATGCTGATGCCATTTGATGTAAGGGCTAGCTTAATAGTTCGTTGAAAAATTTTGTGTTCTACTTATGCGGGAAATGTACTCAAATATTCCTCTAAAAGTGAGCAAAACTATGTAAAGACTGGTGTGGAAATCTCTGGTTTTATGAGCTAAATATAAAGTCAGACTACCTAGAGGTTGTTTAAAAAACCCCTGGAACTTGAGTTCTGATAGCCTTTGTAATTTTATTTTACTGCAACTGTGGATGTTGTTCTTATCTATGTTGCTAATGTTTTATAGTCTTATTAAACTATTTGAGTCAATATCCTCCAAGAGATAATTCCACCTACTCCATTTTCTCGCTTCTACTAAGAAAGCTCTTTTTTTTTCCTTCTAAATTAGAGAGCTCTCTTCCCCCACTAGTTTTGTGTAAAAGCATTGTTTCATTATTCCTGCTAAATTTTATTTATTTATGTATTTCTCCAGTGGAGTGGGGTTGGAAAAGGTCATTAAATAATTGGGCATTTTCCATCCCCTTTTTCTCACAGTAAATCAGGTCTTAATGCTCAATTACTCTGCAGCTATTCAGGCTATTGCAGAGTAGGTATAAAGCACTACATTCTAATTTGGCAGTATTTTAGAATTTCTCAGATGGCTTTTCTACCGACGCGTCTGCTATTGGTATAAATGACTGCATGATGCAAGGCAGAGAAGAGTCAAACTCGAGGTATAACAGAACCTTTTCTTTAATACTAAATTTCTAGATGTGCATCTTTTGCTACAGTGCCTGTCTTCAAGTTGTCGTTTGCGATGCCTTTCGTATGGCTGTGTTTAAAATTATGAATAAGCCTTTTAAGTTAAGAGGAGTAAATTCTGTGATGATAATTATCAGCAACATTTGACTTTTAAACATTTCCCACATCGACACTGATTTTCATATTATAGCACTTAAAAACCAGAAAGGCTATCGTATGTGGCAGTTTATCGTTTTTTTAACGCTAGCTCATACAAATTCTAACCCCCAAGCTGTCATTTCTTTAATAATTTTCCCAGCGTTCTTTGATCATAACCTTTTTTCTCCCTAATAAGAATGTATGAATGGTCATAGTAGATCGAATTGCTTATCCATCTAGCTTACTATTTTGTTCACAGGAGTGAATAGCAGGTGAGTAGAGGTGTGCATGAGAGCAGAGGAAATACAGTGATACTTCCCGGGAACCTTAATACCGAAAATCTGCCTTTTGGATCTGCACTGAATACCCATTAGAGCATGTGTAAGAAACAGTAAAGCAAAAACCTCACGTTGTATTTCACTTCCTACATACCATCGAATGTTTACGCATCTCTGTCCTGTGGCTTTTTTGTGGTCTTTTTTCCAGTTTGAAGGATCTCAGTCTGTTCAGCTGCTCCTTGTACGGAATATGTTCATCTTTTTCCTATCTGTATGATTTCTAATTCCCTTTTTAAGAAAAGGAAAACAAAATTGAGCATGGGGCCTCAAAATAAATAATTAAATAAATAATTGGGTGCACCCATAAGTCTATAGTATGAGATAATGATTTTTTTGGAAAAAAATATCCGTATATTCTACTTGAACATTAAAATAAATGAACATTAAAACTCAGGTTTAAGAATATCCTATAACTCCTGAGATTTTTTTCTTCATGGGCAATAGCTAGGTCAAAGTCCGTTACTTTGTACGTAGGTATACTGAGGATATGTTCTGCTTGACTGTATACACATCTATAGAATATATTAGGATTTACTAATACAGAATTTTGTCATATAATTCATTGCCTGATTGCAAAACAGTTTTCTGCAACTCTTCAAAGTTGGCATTCATTTTTACTATTGGATTAAAACCAGCAAACTTTGTCATTTCATTTTCACTGTTAATCTCTTCTTCCCCTACTCCCATTTTTCAATAATTTATTAATATGAGGAACAGCAGAGGTGCTTTCTGGCTCTTTCTAAAGGCCTTGTGATGGGTGTTAAGAATTTATTCTGAGCCTTTCGTAAGGTTTATGTATTTGTTCTAGCTGCCATGTTTTAAATGAAAATACAGTTTTCTTTCAATTCCATCCTTACATGTTAGCATTGAGGTCTTGAGCTTTTTTGTCAAAACCAGAGAAAGGCAGTGGAAGTTCACTGCCTTTTTAGAAGAAATCACCAAAGTTGAATCTGTTAGGATGAAAACAAACCTTTAATTTACTTAGTAGCACTATTATACATGTATTTTTCTATTTTAATCTTTTTTTCTATTGCATTTAGCTCCATTTGAAAGTATTAGAAGATCTGATTCCCCTTTTGTTGAATTTTTATATCAGAATTTTCACCAACATGAATGGTTACGCCCACTTTATAGAAATTAAAATGAGAAAACTCACCATCTTACTTGCACCAGGCATGGTAGTGAACCAATTTTTGAGAGATAAACTGTAAGCCTAGGAATGTAGAGGCAGTTTGTACATTCATAAAGGTACATGTGCTTTATTTAAATATGCAGGAAGATTTACCTCCAACTTAGTTTTCCTAGGCTGCTTGGGAACTTCTCACAGTACCGTTTCATCTTGGCTAACCTACATAGTTTCCTGCCATCAGCATTTTTTCCATCTCCTCTAGGTCATTAATAAATACATGGAACAGCGTAAGTCTCAGCACAGCTCCCCAGGGCACACCGCTGTTAACTTCTTTCTATGCTGAGAGTTGGCCATTTATTAATACTCCTTCGCTTCCTACCTGTTGGCCAGCTTTCAGGCCATGACAGGACTTTACTACTCACTCTGCAGTTACCAGGGTTGTGTTTTGTTTTTTTTTTTTTTTTTTAAACAGCCTCTGATGTAGGACATGTAACCTACATTCAGTGCTTCTTCCTTATCCGCTGTTTTCTTAACTCTCCCAAAGAGTTCTAACAGCGGAGAGAGGCAATATTTCACTTGTAGGGGCTGTACTTCTTTTCATCCCTGTAATGCTCATCAAAATGCTTTATATCTCCATGTAGATTCAACCTCATGGTCCTCAACATCCAGTTATTTTTCACTTTTCAGTATGCTACGTCTTACCCTTCAATAAAAGAGGGCAAGCAGAAGATCATAATTCAAGTTGATGGTGTGTGGTAATGAATGATGCAGCTAGGTGTTTTCCAGTGAATGTGTAGCACTGGTGTCCCTTTATTCTGATGCAAAGAAATGAAGTTATATCTACATGGGTTAAGGGGTTTTTTCAGTTACCTTTTTTGTAAAGCATATACATTTGGTTACTTGAAGTAAGACTGAAATTGCACGCTTAAGGTAATTTACAGTATTTTATTCTTCTGAATAAAAGAGCCTCCTTCTTCCTATATACCATAATTAATTCAGAATATTAGAAACTGTAAACAGTTTATTTTTTAATTTGGTGTTATTACAGTGTTTCTTTTATGTAGTATTTCTCTTGTATGGTACCATCCATTTGGCTTCCAATTTACCTTCTCTGTTTTTCAACTTCTTTCAACAGTTAACATAGTTGCTATTTTTTATCTTGGGTTCATTGCCCCATTTCACACTTGCTCCTGATTCTCTCAAATGTGAGAGCTAAGTAGGCTGTTTGCTTGTTTTAGCTGAGTTGCAATTTATAAAAAGAAAAGCTTTTTGTTTAGCAGCAAGCATAGATGTAATAAGTTCCGTAGCTGGTGTGTAGACAAGCAAAGCTGGGTTTATCTTTGTCTAAAACATTTCAGGGCGTTGCCACTGTCACTTTAAATTCAAAACCATCAAAATTCTGTCTTCAGTCTATTCTAATTTAATGTAAACTTTGTTTCAAAAGAAAAAAAATTTGCAATGACATCTGCCACGTTGGTACTTCAGAGATCATGGGCAAGAGCTTTGCTATCACGGGATTTGTGTGTATGCATAGACTAGATGTTGCCATATGCAAACCCCTTATTGGTTTAATATTTAAAATTTGGATTATTTTAGGGCAGGTCATGGGTATTTTAAAGCATGATGCATGTGTTACATACTTTATTTTCTCAACTGATGTTATTTACATTATAAACTTTTCAAAGTAAGAAAAAAATAATGTGGATGAAAGGAAGATTAGCTGCAACAAGATCATGTGCTTGTGTACTTGAATATATCCTGTTTCAGTATTTAAGTGTGTTGTTGCACTAATTACATGGGTATATATGGGGATACGAGTGTGTGGATCACTCAAATCTTGGTTTTATTTAGAAAACTACTTTAAAAGCAGAAGAAAAATGATTGTATACTAAATATTATGATGGATTCCTCCCTGAAGAGCGTGGGGGGAAAAATAGCTTTGAAGAGGGGGGTGTCTAGTTCTATTAATAACCTGATAATAAATTTCAATGTCAGAAGGCTGTGGGGAAGCTGAAGACCTTGTCTTTTGGCTTCATTTGCTTAATTCTTAATAGAGACTGTTCCTTTGGGATATATTTAGGTAATACCATTTATTTAGAGTGTTGAAGGTAACAAAGTAAGCAATTGATAGCAGACTGCATCAATTGATAATGAATGCTGCTGCTTTTCATCTTGATCTGCTACTTGAGCAGTGAGATGGGCAGAGATACATAGCTGTTCTTTTACACAAGAAATAGTTTCTTAAAGCTTGAAACTGTTCCTTGTTACCCTCCCTTGCCTCCTCCCAGGTCAGGTACCATATTCCAGCTGAAAACATCCAACCTTCTTACTAATTAAGAAGAAAATAGAGAGGTGGTGGGTCTTCTGTCACTTGTACTTCTGTCACTGGAGTTGTGAGGGGTTCCAGTTGAGAGCAGGCTTCATTGCGTAGCATCTAGTGTGATCACACAGGAGAGAAAGACCTTGTGCTGAAGAGATTTGTCCAAATAGACAAAGGGATAGATTAGTGCAAACAAATTCTTTCCTTTTTTTCTGGAACATAATGCTGTTCCTCAGCATTTGGAGATGACAGACTACCATCTTAATCCTGTGAGGGGCAGTCAGGAAGGGGGCTCACCTTGTAGGAGAGCTGGTGCTTGAGGGGGTTGTTCAGTTAGGTACATGTGCATGGAAGGTGTGAATGTTAGGTGTAAGCATCGATGCTCTCAAATGCTCCTTCAGAAGACCCAAAAGTAAGCTAGAGGAGGGTGGTGAGAGGTTTTCTTCCCCGTTGTGGGGGGAGCCTAACAGTAGGGTTGCGAATCCCTGTGGGCCTGTGGATGCTGAGCTGCAACATGTGAATGATCAGCCTGGGTCACCATGTCCAGGCACATTCGCACTGCTTAAGACCTGAAAGTGATTTTAGCTCTTGTTCTTCCTTCATCGCAATTACAAACAAATCGATTTCTCTCACTTTCTTCTTTTATGTAAGACTTGGTTCATGGTTCCTGCTCTTTTCCCTCCCTCACCTTTTGTGGCTTCATGGTAGCAAGGAAATGGCAGCAAGGTGGCCACGCAGGTCTTTCCAATTGTCTGGGCAGTCCTTGTTGAAGGAAGGTAATTGGGCACATGTGGCTCCAAGTAAGTGGTGACTATCTTGAGTTGGGGAGGGGTGTGCGTGTGTGTTGGGGAGTGGCACAGCGCTTCATTTGTTCAGCTGTTAAAAGCTTCCAGGATGGACATGCTTTCTGCAAAGCTTTTGTCTGCTGTTGTTCACTTGCTGTCGCTGTAAAATTTCCTTCATACTTTTGTTTCTGCTGAAAGTTCTCAATAGGATGTGCTCATTCACACCGAAATCATCCCATCTTTCTGGCCAAAAAGTAATTCTGCATTCTCATAGTAAAATAAAAAAAAGCATATAGTCCTCTGGGTCATTTGTTAGAGGATGACATCTTATAGGTCAGGGCAGGAAAAGAGCTGCTGCTATATTGATTTGGAATGCCACAGAGTATTTCTTGAAGGCTGGAAGTCATTACTTTTACAGACCTGTTATGTCTTATGTGCTCAGCATAAGCTTACTCTTTTGGCCCTCGCTCTATGCTCTCCTGCTGTGGTCCAAATGTTTCATACGCTGGCTACACAGCCTTGCTTCCGCCTCGTATCAAACACAGCTGATTCACAGATCTGTGACCTTTCACTGATCTGCTGTGTATAGTCCAGAAATATGGGAGGGACAGAGGAGCTTTGTTATGCTTTGGAAAGTGTGTTATAAGAAACAGATTCTCAGTACCAGCTTTATAAAATAGGCATTCCCTTTCATAGGGTCTAATTTGCCTTTGGCAGAACAGCCTCACAACTCTCTGCAAGGGTTGTGTTGTGAACCCATGCATAAGTGCATGTTTGTAGTGTGAATAGATGCCTTTTTCCCTGGATGCTGCTTCCATGGGATGATGTGTTAGACTTTTATGTCGGACTTCTAAGAACTGGAGACATTTGCTTTTGTATAAAATCATTTGGGTAAAAGTCCTTTAGAGCTAATCTAGAAAGGGATTGAACAGAGATGTCTTTGCTGCTTATTCAGGAAGTACCGAGCTGTAACTTGTTTCATAGTCTGAATAGAGAGGTAGGGAACAAACTTCAGAGAAAGTTTAAGAAAAGAAAGCAGGAATTTTCAGAAGAGTTACAGGCATAATTCAAGCTGATTAGCTCAAAAGATTGTGATAAATTAAGGGAGCTAGTACTGATAGCCTCTGTTTACAAATGCAGATCATTAGGATAGATCATTATCTGCACGCACTCTGTATTGCTTTCAGTACATTTAATTTTGATGACTGGAAAGCCTTTGCATTCCTCCACTTGCTGCTTTTTACAGACAGTCTTTAAACATCATGAAAAATGCGGGCATCTTGTTCCATGCGTAAAAAGATTTTTATGTGCCATCTCACTTGGGCTGTCATAAAAATGTTAGTGGGTTGATAATTGCAGACTTCCAAGTTATTTCAAGTAAGCGATGAAACATGAACATTTCAGATAGTTGGCATGGGAAGGCGCAAACGAGATTTGTTTTTCTAACAATAAAGGTGACATTTTGGTATTCTAAGTAATGTACAGTGCAATATTTACAAATAAGGTGTATATATGTGAATAAAGAATTCTTCTGTACATAGAGGGTTTGTGTACATACAGGCAGGCACTGGACATATTTGCTCAGTAGTAACCACTTCCAAACTTCTATTAAGTAAACCAGAGTTTAAAGAAATTAATGGGTAACATACTGACTGATACTTTGTTATTGTTTTGGTCATAACCGTAGGCACAGAGCAGCAACGCTTGCATTATATATAGTATTTTTAAAGCCTATAATCTACTTCATGTGCTACGAGGACACAAGGAGTCTTTGAAAGGAGAATTTGGCATGAAACATCATTGTTTGCAAAGCTAACTGATTCATTGCTGATCTTTCATTTTTCATACTGCTAGGCTATCTAGATAAATCCAGATCTTTCTGAAGCTAATTCATTGTCAAAATCCCATTTCCATCACTGAAGCAAGATCCAGGTAGGCACTTCCACTTAAATCTTAAAAGCTCTTTTACATCTTTTCAGTTTTTCTGCCCTGAAAGTTGTTCAGTGAAAATATAAACACCTAATATTTTTCTTCCAGGACTATTATGTTTGCTTAGGTAATAAGTAGAATTTTATTCCCCTCCACCCACAACAGAAGAAAGAAAATTCCCAAATGACATCCTCTATGGTGATGAGTGCCTTCAGCGCAGAGCTTAAGTGGAGGCCCAAACACTGAGCTGCTATTTTTCTTTTCAACTGGAGAAAAACATACAATGTCTTAGTGATATTACTCGTACACTTCCCACTAGTGATGTAATCCCTCTCCATTCCATCAAACTAATTTTCTTTTCCAAAGAAAATATATAAAGGAAAAAGGGAGGAGGTAGGACTATTTATAATTATTTTCATTTGTCAAGCAAGTTAGTGCTTGTTCTGCCTTTATTTTACTTCCTGTGCTTGAAACAGAGTTCTCCATTAACAATGTTTGTGTACCCACATCACGATAGTATTTGAGCTTCTCGCAGTCTTTGTAATATTCATCCTTACAGCAAGGTAAATATTTTTTTTTAATTGCTCTTCTACAGACAAGGAATTATGAATCAAGAAGTTTTATAAAGTTAGATCCCTGAAGAATTTCTCTGTGTATTTCAGTGATTTCAGTAGGCGTTAAAATTCTGGTAATCTGAGTTATGGGACACCACCAAGGCTAGAGCTGCATCCCCTTTGCCTGAGGTCAGCATGGCAAACAGTAGTGATGGGTACCAGTCCTCTAAGCTGTGTTTCATTAGACCACAGAGACAAGATGTTTGGCAAAGCCAGCTCCAAAAGCTCCTCCAACTTCTGAGGCTTCTGTTGGTCTTTGGGACATGGAGGTGTAATTTCCTGCTTTTCCAGATGGTTCAATGTGACCCGGAGCTGCAGTAATCAGCTGATGTTAAGAGACAACCTTATTACCCATCTCTCTAACAAAATGTACAGCACGCATTATTAAAGCAGTGAACCGGCAACAAATTAAATAGTTGTACTGTTCATCACAGAACCTTAATTAATAAAGTCTGACTCAAAGTGAGCAAGTCTGCCCCTAGGCACGTCACTGTGATTAGATATTTGAAAGAATCATGGTAACTTTTTTCATATGCTGTTGTTATAATTATTATATTTTTGGTCCTGGGATTTCATTCTTGCTTTCAAGAATCCTGAGAGTCTGAAAACTTACAGAGGAAGGAAGGAATACTCAACTGTTGTGTGGTAAAGTATTGCCCACATTGTTCTTTCTGTCTGTAACTCATAGGGGTTTTATTTATCCCCTCTGGTTGCCTGCTGCTTTATTCCATGCCTGTTGTTGATATTTTTAAAAGGAGGCTGAGGGTGAAGTAAACATTGACTGAGGATAGATAAACTGCTTCAATAAAAGGGTCTGAAGCTTTTTGACTTGTCTCTTTGGGGCAGGCCTTGCAAAAAGCCTGGGGCCGTAGCAAACTGGCAGAATAATAGCATTACTCAATCAACTTTAATTAAAATATTTGCATTAAAATGCAGGGACTTCATAGAGATTTTAAAATATGATTTTTTTAAATGACATTGTAAAGTGCACTTATTTTTAGCTTAAAAACATAAAAGAAAAGCCTTATCAGTGAACAGCTAGCTTTTTGGATTCAAATATCTTCAATTTTTCAAGTATTTTACATATTTTTTAATTGTATGCATGTGGAATGACAGTGGAAAGTAATTGAGTAATGTAGTATTGTGGGGAATATTCTAGCTGTAGTATTCTAGGAGTAGTCTAATTGCCATTAGAATACGGTAATCACTCTGTATTCTCAAATTGCTTAGATTAGCAATCTACTTTATTCATCCTTTTTTAAGGGGAATTTTACTCTGAAAATGAATCTGGCTATATTCAGTGCCGTTATTTGCCATTTTTGGCGCTCTATCCTGGCTACAGTTAACAGTGTTCCTTTTGACAGACTATGATTTGGACATAAATGTGAGAAGACCCTGGAGACTTGGAGGTGCCAATAAAATGGGACCCATCAGAAGTAACAGACTTATTTGGGCTGTAGAAATCAGGTGCGTAAATAGCGTTGCTGTTGGGAACAGGTAGCGGTGTGCATGGCTTGTCTGCGTAGTGATGGCAGGAATCCAGTGTGTATTCAGATGTCTTTTTAGGTATGGGCCCCTAAACCAACATCTGACTGACCACTATTGCCTCGTATGAATATAAAACTCACTAGTGGTGAAAGTTGCTACTAAAGCCTTAAGAACAGAAATGATGTTCTGAAATGAAGTCATGACTCTTTTAATGTTACTGTTGAAGCCAAGCATCTGGAACTAGAGATTTAAGTGAAATGTGAATGCCAGGAACTCTTTTCTCATGCATGTTGCATCAAACTTTGACATTGCTGTAGTAGTACCAGACATTTGAACTCTGAAATGTATCAACTTCTGCAGAGTGTAAAAGGGCCTATTTGTGTAGTCTGGAAGTGGTAGCGAAGACAATTGTGCTGATTTCCTACTGATCTTATGAATGCATATACAAGGTATGATTTTTCTTTTTTTAACGCTGATTTGAAAATGTGAACTCTTCAGTGTAGCTTCAGACCAGCTTGTTCAATGAAGCTCATTATTGCACAGCTGTGAGAGGTTTAAATTTAGGTATGTTTCTGTGCAGACTACCCGTAGATTTACTGATCTCTCTGCAGGAAATATGACAGCAAAGATCAGTAATACCTCTATCTTCTGTATACATATATAGAACAAAAAAAATATTTTCAGGACTTTTTGGTTACACAGGTATTAGTATGAATCTTCCCCTTGTTGCTCCAGCAAAGTAGTTACATTCAGATATCTATTCTTAAGTAAGTTCACCTGGTTTTAGTAGACTATGTAAATTTTAATGGAGACTATTTAATATTGGAATGGAATAAACTATCCTGCTAGAGGGTTTAAAAAAAAAAAAACTTGTGTAAATAGTGCAGAGTGGAGTGTTGGTTTTTAACCTGTCTCTTTTGGGAAGTATGGCCAGGTGGAGGGCCATGGACAAGAAGATGTGTGTATAACACACAGCGTTGGTCCTTTTTGCGAGAACCGTTTCTTCTCTTGAAGAATTGGCAGTGCTGTCCAAAAGTGATGTTCTTCTGTAACTGTACCGTTTAATGCAAAGTTGATAAACTTAATTCTGTTCTTGATTTAATTACGGATAAAGGAATCTCTTTTTCACATTGGTCATGGTTATGTAGGTTGCGTATAGCAGAGTAGGTGCAACACCATGTGTGTTTATTCCAGGTGGCCTTTTGCACTTTAGAACCTAGACATTTTCACAGCTTAGTATGAAAACAAAACAACATCATGTTGTACAGAGACTGGGGGTGGGGAGGAAGGAGAAGATACTGAGGAGCTGTTGCAGGAACTGCTTTTTCTACTGCAATGAATTTTTTGGGTAATGAAGATGCTAGCTTTTTTTTTTTTTTTGTTACTCAGCTAATAATTGTTGACCTTTACAGCATGACTCAAAGTTCACAGTAATTAAAGCAATCTCATTGCCCTCCATGGCTTTTTGGGTCACTGCAGCAGAAAAGGCACCCGGGCTCCTTGCTCTCTCATTTGGGAACTGTGATTTTATGTGGGCTTCCTGTCCCTGTGAGATGATTGCTCTGAGTTGACTTCATTCAAAATCGATTACAGAAACAAGTTGAGGCTGTCCATGCTTTTAGTGTGCTATTCAGTGCCTATTAAGTGTTTGTCAGGCTTTTTATAGACAGTCTGTGAACTTTACAAATAGAAAATGCTTATATTCAGTATGGTGAATGGGGATTTAGCTAAACTACTCTTATTAACATTAACTGAATGCCTTTAGTATTTACATAGTATTTTGCACTTTCAAAGTGCTGTACTAACATTAATTAATTTTCAAAACACCCCTGTACAGTACTGTAGGTGAGAAACTTGGTGGCTAAATACCCATCAGCAGTACTGAGAATGTCCCCACAAGGGTATAACAAAATGACTGAACAAGGTCGTTCTAAATTAAAAACCAGTTTAATTTAGTTTAACCTAATTCGCTAGCTCTAACTTTCGTTCACACAGAACAGTAGATGACTGTGCTTGCTCTTAAGACTCCTGGGCATACTGGGACAATAGTATGAAAGAAACAATTCCACATTTATTTGCTTCCCCCCTAAATTATGCTGACTGTTTTTTGCACAAATATATTTAATGGGTTTGTGGTGCCTAGAGAGGGACATTGGAAGGTGTGAAGTTCATACATATGTTAAAAAACCATAAAACAACAACCTACTTGATGATAGACCTGTTGATGTAATTGGAGAAAAATAGAGGGGTACATATTCACAACAGCTCACAGTCAGATTTAAAAGTTTTCTGATCTGCATTTAGGAACAAGATTTCAGAACTTGGCATGAAGAAATTCTTAGGGAGACTATTAAAAGCTGACATCATCCAAAAGGGAAGATTATTTGAAATTTTGATCACTTGCTTAACAGAGTGGTTAAGTTCCTAAAAGCCAACGCTGCATCGTAAATCAACACTTGGTGAGAGAGGGCAGCACCTCTATCACTCGCTCCAATTATCAACAAGGAAAAAACATTGTTTTCCTGTAAATTGATTGATTAATTTCTAGATTATTATAGCATCTGTTAAAAACCAACCAACCCTTACCCTACCTTCAGTTGTCCATAAACCCACCACTAGCACAAAGGAAGGTAAAAAGAAAAAATGAAGAAAATTTTAAAAATTGCTATTCCTTTTAGTTATATTAAAATGTCTCTGCTTTTTTGCTGTTAAGGAAAATATGGAGTAAAAAAATTCCTCTGTTTTAGTAGTGGAAAGGAAAAACTTGGTCTAACATTTAGTTTCAACTAGTCAGGCCCTTACTCTTCTTAAACTATACTCTTTCTAAAATGAAGACTTTTTCCTATAAAAATTTAAAAAGTTACCATATCTGGTAACTCTGTGCAGAGCAAGGTGATAATAGCAGTGAATATCAAAGGTAGTTACATACTGGTATTTTTTGTTTAGATTTATTTCCAATCCCTTGGGCTGAGGAAGTCACTGTGTAATTTATCAGGGAAAGGTTTTCCAACACATAACTTATTTTCCTTCCGAGCTCGTCTGTGACTCTCGCAGCCTCTTCCTCCTCTGTTTCTAAAGGTGCACAGGAAAGCTGTGAAGTGTAGCATTGTTTTGTTGACTAAAAGGAAGTTTATATGTAGTTATTTCTGAATGGTTTTACAAGGGAGGAAAATGGCATAAATGCATCTTCCCCCACTTTACTTAATTTTGCCCATTTTAAGAGCAAGCTTTAGCTTCATGAGAGCCATCAGAACCTAAGGACTTATGCAGAATGGCTAAATTGGGAAATCGTGCTCAGGGAAAGAAATCTCTGCGTCTGTGGCTGCGTGCATGTGTGTGGCTTTTCTTTTAGACCAGCTAATTTCACTCAGTGGGGTAATCAAAGCTGAAAAAGGGAGGTGGAAACTTTCTTTTAAAAGTAAGTTATTTGGGAAAAAAAAAAAATCCAAAACATTTATTGGATGGAGTTGACGTTTCTGACAAGGACCATCATATGTTTGGACAACTTAATGGATTTGTATTGAAATTTAATTTCTTTAGCAGGGGGAGTAATTATATTAATTACTGTGTGATTCCCCCCCCCGGTTTAGTAATCCTACGTTCTTAGATGGAAATGGGAGAACACAGAAGCTAAGAGAAAAAAAACTGGAGGAGGGTGAAATGTCTTTAATCTGTTGTAGATCTGGAGAAATGTTAAAAGGTTTGGCTACTTAGAGCAGAACAAAATCTGAAATCTTACAGCAGCAAAATACTTGAGGTTCTGAAACTGTAATTCTCGAAATTACAGTGCTGAAAGCCAGTTTGTGCCATTATAGTATTGAATGTTGTTCATGAAAGCATCACTTATAATAGAAAAATGTTACTGAATGTTAGATTC
>NW_009219591.1:50890-57567 GCF_000690835.1 Fulmarus glacialis
TTTGGCTAGATGACTCTTAAAAAAAGAAAAACAGCCAATAAAGCATCGTTCATATAAAACATTCTTTACCAGGAATATTTGTCTTGGAGTGCCTGAATTTTTATTTATACTTACCACTTTATCCCCTGAGCTAAAGATCTCTCGGAAACCTAATCAGTTGGATGTTTTCTCCTGAATACTAGTTTCTAGTGGCTGTTAAGTTATTGTACCTTTCCCTAGAAATCAGAACTAGGATATTGGTGAATATTTCAGTTGTTTGGATTAAAAAAAAAAAATCCCCAACAGATGCATTTCAGTTATTTTTCTGTAAGACAAGATCTCTTCTACTCTTAGAAAGAAGTTGACAGATTAGACCGTGTTAATGGCAAAACAAGGAGATGTGAGTTTGCATCATAATATCCCCTTGACAGTGAATAATGAAGTTCAAAAGATGATTTCTGTCATCTGACTGTAACCATGCTTCCAAAAGGGCTAAGCGGCTGCTTAAAAAATAAACCACGTCAGTTTATTGAGGGTGTTGAAAAGTGGTGTTCTCTATGATTCTAGCTATTGTGTCAGTTTTATACTACTGCTAGCCCTGCAGAACAGGTACAGTCATGGGAGGCTGAACTGGTTCATACATCACCTAGAGAATTGCTAATGAAGTTCCAGCTGCCAAATTCTGCCTGCAAATTAAAAGCATAGCACGCTTTCACCTTGTTTATGTGGCTATTTAATATTCTGCTTTGCCTTTTAATTTCTAATGAATCTGCTTGCTGCTCCAAAGCCTTACTCTTGTTTTTATGTTCAGCTCAAGATGGTTGTCCTGTACATTAATTTTGAGTGTTACTGTTTTGGCCACAGTAGATGTACTCCTATGCGTGTCTTGTTGAGATCTTTATATAACGCAATGCTAAACATTAAAGTGTCATTGCAGTTGGAATTAGCCCACCAAACTTTTGCTCCTAAGTCACAGCAATATAAGCTTCAAAGGGGAACAGCTTGATTTGCAGATCCCTGGTTGATTTTGTGGAGCTAACAGTTGGAGAGTGGTAACTTTTTTTTGCGAGCACATTTGATCTGGATTAGAAGACTGTAAATCTAGAATCAGTCATTTTCACATTTGCTTTCGTTTCTGGGTAAATGACACATGATTAAACAACTGTGGCGGATGAGGGAATATATCTATCTCCAATTATTAATTCCTCTGTTTTACGAATAGGAGCTATGATTACAGCCATCAGGGTGGATTAGAACTTCCATTTCGTAGCAGAAAAAGGACCTGAAAAAGGGACATGAAGGGAGTTGTCATCAATGGGTAGCTGTAAGTTTGTAGAATGTGGGTTGCTCGAGGCAGTCATTCGTTTCCACCTAATTTCTGTTGCTATTGGGCTCCGCCATGGGAAATCCTAATAGAAGGGTGAGAACAATGAAAGGTGCGTTAGACTGCTTTTAAAGAGGGATGCTGTCATAATACAGGTGTTCTAGGACTGGAATCCAGCGGCTCTGCGGGAGAAACAGGGGCAGACAGAAACTGACTTCCCTGAGTTGTAATTCTAGGTAACAATCTCACGGTCCCTTCCCATCTTTCCTTCTCCTCCCAAATTTATTGTGAGTTTGAGGAAGGGAATGGATGAGGTTTGAGTGATTCAGGATTAGTTCTGGGATCAGGGATGGGATTTCACAGTTCAAGGAAGAGGGTGGAAACTAAAGCAGTGGCTGGGTTGTGCCCCACTCCAGCCCGATGGGAACATGCAAGATTCATTGCACTTGTGCTGTTCTCCAAAATTAAGACTCTCCATTAGAAAGACTGTAACAAAAAACTTCTCCCACTTTCCCACCCTGGCCTCAGCTGATAAAATGAGTACCAAAGTGGTGCTAGGTAGCTCTTTGTTCAGAAGAGCTAAAAGCACCTGGTTTTAGGAAATCAGTTGCAATATAATAAGGTTTTCACTTTTATATGAGGAGCTTCTTAATATATGATCTAATCAATCATAATAACCTTTGACTTCTTTATCTCTGCAATGTAGAGCTTTGCACCATCTTCTTTGCTGTAAATCCATACCTGTAAAAATAGTTCAAATGTTATTACTGGTAAGTGCATGGTTCTTTCTGAGTTGTGGCAACTTTTCTACTGGAATATTTCTGGTTATATTCAAAGTACAGTTTATGCACTTAAGCAAGGGGGTTTTTTATATTAATGCTAAGTAGGCAAGCCACTGAAATGCCCATGAAATATATACAAAAAATACTTGTACAATATTATATTTAGACAGAGATCTTTCTGTATTTGTGAGAGTTTCAGAAGTGTTGGGGGACATGCCAATATTTGAATACTCTATTTATTTTTCCTATAAAATCACTTTCCTAAAGCCAAGGAGTAATTTATGTGTATATCAACGCCAATGAACAACTTTTGCTGTCTTCTTTCCAATCACGGATATCTGGGAGTATATATTTAGACCTGATCTGAAGTGCAGGAATGAAAAGGGCTCTGCACTTAAAAGTCCATTTTTATAGGAGTTTGTACATCACACCAACGAAGTTCTTCATCTCCCGCAACTGGAAAAAAAAAAAAAATCCGTGCTTGTAATTTCCTAGTAGAAAAAACCAGAAGCCTAAAACTAAAAAGCCTAATTATAATTAATTGAAAAGGTTTTCTGCAGAAGCTAGTGGCAGTGATTTGCATAAATTCTCATTAAGGTGAATAATATATTTTCTTCAAGATCCATTAAACGAGCTTTAATCAGTTGAGCTTGAAAAACATCACCATGAAACTTCAGTTTAAAAGTCATTACACAGCATCTAAAATAAGTTCTGAAAAATTACAAAAACGTATACAAGAGACATCAGCATCCTTCAGACAGTAAGAAGCCATGTAATAAATACCAAGAGGAAGGCGGATTGTTGTTCCTGGCTTTAAGTTAATTCCACAAAGACAAAACATGCCTGGTGGGAAGGAAGCCTTGTGTCGCCAGCACAGTGGGGTGTCGTACCGGAGTAAGGTATCTGCAAACTACTTTTTTTGCTACTTTCAAGAAGAGAACACGATGAACTGGCAGGTATGCCACAAGCTGCAGTACCTACATATCTACCTTATGTAGTGGATACCCTACAGCAGGTTTGTTTTTTTTTTTTTCTTTTTTAAACAGTTAAGCTGAGCTGGCCATTAAAACATTTATTTATGTATGCAACCTAAACGTTTTTGTGTATTTCTATCCACTTTTACTTTTCAGGATTAATTCAGGTGCAGTCTTTCAAATCACAGGTTCTAACTGGTTGGATGTGTTGCCTTTACCCTGTGTTTAATGAACAACTTTCCTTTCTGAGTTAGTCCATTTGGTGATAGGAGCTGTGTGAAATTCAGTTTAGAGCAACCATTATCTTCTTTTAGCACAGTGCCAGGAAAGGTGGAGTGGCAGAACTCAGAGTTTCTGCTGTTCTTGGCAATGCTTTCCTCTCTTTATTTAAGGCCATAAAGAAATGAGCACTTTAAAAAAAAAAAATTCTACAAATAAATAATAATTCTGTTTTATTAATTGATTTTTATTATTGCTGAGAGGTGCACTGGATTCCTTCCTTGGCATTTAGTGAGCAGTCATGCTTTTGTACCCTTTTCTGTTGCAGAAGCCAAATTTAAAGCTTTAGACGTTGGCACTGAATCAACTTTCTAAAGCAGCAGTTCCTAAATTGCAGTGTATGTATATACATACTTCCATAATTTATGGCTGTTCAAAGTAGTAGTTGGCCAGGCTGGAACTGGTACCGCTGGAATTGGTACCTGCCAACCTTTATTGTGGTACCTGGTCAAAGAAAAAAATCATGCAGATTTGGTCCCTATTCTAGAACATTTTGATTGCTACTTTCTTCTTTTCAGTGTAAAATGTTTACAGTGTAAAATGTAGAGATGGGGCCACGAATTTCGGGATGGATCAGTATGACTACTATTAGTGGGTTCTAAAAGCTTTGTTCTCTTTATCAATTTAACACTTGCTGTCTTTGAGAAAGACCTTTTATGGTAAAAAGCAGTACCACTGGCAAGAAAATAGAGCAGTAAGTATAGCTTTTGTGTTATGTATGCTAGCAAGTTTGACTCATATTTTCCCCTGCTCATCCTTAGGCATAGCATTTTTTTCTTGCGAATTTGTCTTACTCGGGAGAGCTCAGCTGTACAAGTAGAAATAGGTTGGTAGAAACCTCCCTCAATTTAAAAAAAACCACAAAGTTTGAAGCTTCTGAATGAAAATGTAATTCATGATTACTTTTGCGGCTCTGCAGCCCAGATTGAGAAACTGATTGTTTGTTTATTTGGTAGCAGGGTGTCCTGAAGACTACTGGCAAATGCCAGTTATTTTTGAATGTTCAAATCAGAATTTGTTTCTAATGTCCCCACATCATTTTGGTATTTGTGATTATAAGAAGATTATAAGAAGCTGTTACAGCTTCTTTTTCTGACCCTGGAGAAGAAAGGGAAAAAGAGGTTTTTTATTTATTTTTTTTAAAAATTTGTTTTACAATATGGTGACCTGAAGTACTTTCTTTGTTTTCTGATTATTGTCACCATTATTTCTTATTTTATTATATTGGACAGCTTGTGTTTTAGTGTGTATTTCTTTTGGATTTGTAACAGCATTTAGGTTCTTTATCTTATTATTGCAATTAAACTGCACCCAAAATGTTGCATGACTCATCTGTAGAGGAAAATATACATTAAAATATCTACAGATAAACTCTGTTTTGATGTTTTTTCCCCGTTGCTTCAATTTTTGATGCTTTTACATCTTGTTTAAAGAGCTAGTATCCCAAAGCTGACTGGTGTATGCTAAGATTCGGCTGAACAGTTCCTTTAAATATTATGGGAGGTCTATAAGTGATGGGTGGCCCAAAACCCAAAGTCACCATTCTATTCAAATAAACACACAAAGAAAGTATGTGCAAGACCTTTAACTCTTACAGGAGCTTGGCTGTGTGCCTTGCTTCTGACTTAATGGAATGGCTGATTTCAGGGTTGCCTGGGGCCACAACCACAAATAAGCATATATATCTCTGAGGTCATTGAAACCAATTTTATTATTTTCATAGCTATTGGAAATAAGTCACCTGGCTTGATTTATACATAAAATTCCAGAATATCAGCCCACAGAAGTGACCTTTAATTTAAAACTCTCATCTGTTTTGTTGGCCTGTAACATTGGACTGTAATATTAAAATAACAGCAGCTTGTGTCTCTAGAAATACTATTTTATCTTTCTCAGTAGTTGATGGCTAAGCATTCGCTGTAAGTTTGGGATTCAAGTTGAATGTCTTCATGTGAAATGATCCTCATAGTCAGCACTCCTGCAGTTCCCAGTTAGACTCAGTTCAGTTTCCAGGGGTGGGACTTCAAACTCCCAGCAAGTTTGAAAACGTGATGGTGAGTTTTTGGGTTTCCTGTGGGCTCCCGGTGCCTCTCATGAGCCAGGAGCTGCCTCTGTTCCTGATTTCTACAGGCTTTTATCCTACAAGGCTAGAATTGAGAAGGAACTAGAGGGGGTGATGAAGCTGATTTGAATGAGGGACGTATGGGTGATTACATACAACATATGGGTAAATTTTTCTAAAACAGTTGGATAGCAGTGTCTTACTGTCTCAGTATTTCTTCGGATTTCAGTAAAAGAACATGGCAGTCTACACTGAAATCTTAATACACCTTCAGTGCTACATTGTCTTAGTGGATGGGATGTGTGGGTTGGATAGCTGTATTATTTATTTGCTATATGTCATAATTCATTTCTCAGTACGCCTTTCTGTGTACCACAACATGTTAGGAACCTGGGAAATTTATGGTGCATACACAGCACAGTGTATTATTCCAAACAACTAATTTCCTGTGGTGAGAAATAAATCTTGAATTCCTGATTACTTTGTAGCAAGATCAGTGTAGATCCCTAGAAAAAGAAGCAAGTTTCGTAGAGCAGAAACTGCTTATTCCTTATGTTACTCTAGGTTGGTTTTATTATGCAGAAATAAATACATCCTGCTGTTTTATATGGTCTGGCGAACTATAATTTTCTTCATTAAACTTTCAGTGGCTTGTAATGCCATAGGAGACAGCAAAGAGGAAGCCTGAACTCTGAAGAAGTACCCAGCGTGGTAGGTAATAGGTATGCACTGTAGTTTATGTAAAGATTCAAATGGACTGATGCTCTTTGGGAAAAAAAAAAGGTCATTACAATACTCCTTCTTAAATGATATATATAAAACACATGTAGATCCCTAGTAGAAAACAGACTCTGTTCAAGCTCAGGCATGTGAAGATGAAGCTGCTTCTCTCCAAGGTGAAATTCTGTATTTCTTCCATCCTTATGTGAGAAGCTGAGATATTTGAAGAGAGTACATTTGCCTTGTCAACAAATGCAACAACACAGTACCCACTGTTTTTCTCTTTTTGAAATCTGAAAGTGCTGACTGACCTCTCCAGTCTGTTCTCTGGTTCCTTTTGGGTCACCTTCGTTGCACTGACTTGCATGTGTTTCTCTTAATCTGCCCATGATTTTTTCCCCCCCGTATTTGAAGTTTTTTCTTACTGTGATCTCAACCAGTCCTCCTTCTTTGAATAGAGGAGGCAAAATTATCGCTGTCCATTAGCCATGCTGAAATTTTGAGAGATGACTTACAATGTCTGTCTTAATAAAATACTACATGTGAATTGTTTCCCT
>NW_009219591.1:57578-59529 GCF_000690835.1 Fulmarus glacialis
TTGATGCAGACTACTGAAAGAAGCAAACTGTTGACTTTTTTAAAGCTTTCAGTAATTTTCGTAAAGCTTTGTGTTCAATTGGCTTTCCTCTATAGATCTCTTTAGGCAGAACTTATAGCTATCATTGTCTAAAGGCGAGAGTTATGAAATACCATAACCTTGCGGCACTGGCGTTCCTCAGCTACCAGGAAAAATGCAGTCCTCTGTTGTGCTGCTGTCAAGGATGGTTGGACTTAAATGTTCCAGTAGGGAAGTTAAGCCTAGCAGTTAAATATTGGCTTGATCTTCCAGCAGATCTTCAGACCTTCATTTTTTAGAAGGGTACTTCTTAAGGAAGTTAAACCTGCTTTAAAAAAAAAAAAAAAAAAAAGGACACACAAATCATTAGTGGAGAAAAGTGCAAGCGGTTGGGTAGCATAGAATTGGAGAGACTTGAAAATCTGGCACTGTTTAGTTCAACGTTAGCTGCTTTTTGTAGTTCAGCTGGACTTGACTTAGCTGTAATGGTATTGTCAGGAAGGTTGATCAGGTACATGATTCTGGTAAGGACTTCAGTTTACCTGAATTGCTATCTGAGATCCTTTTTACTTACTGCCTGCCTCCCAACAGCTGCTCTAAAACATAGGAAGGAATGGTTTCTGGTTGTTTTGTTTTTATGCTTGGAAGTCTAAAAAGTCTACTGAAAGGCTATAAAAGCTTATGCCAATTGCAGTTGATTATAAAAACCTACTGGTTTCAGTGACATAAATTGGAGGTTATTCCAGTACTAATGTGGATTAACGCTAATGTAGCAGAAATCAGAATTTGATCCTATGTGTTCTGATAACATAATTCAACTAATTTATCATTTCCTGGCTTTTTAGCTCAATCTTTGACAGCATCCAGTAAAGTCCTCGAGAGTATGCTTGGTGTGGACTTGCATATAATGGAAACTATAAAGCCCATATTTTCTTTCACAAAATAACTGTGATTAGTCCTTTTGATGTCACTCCCAAACTGGTAGTTGCCTACTACCTGGTGCTCTTAACCAAGGAATTAAGAGAAAATAAAACTTATTTTAAACACTGCTATCGTTTCAGTTTCTAGTGTTTCGCAATTGATATGGCATGCCACAAAAGTTGGTTTACTCTAGTAGGTCCCTGTATCTGGATAAGCTGTTGAGGCACAAAGATGAAACAAATCAGTAAAACTCATTTCAACCTTTTTCAGTAGGATCAACACCTTCCAAATGGGTGGGTGCCAGTCTGCTCTATTAGGGTATGTTTATGAAGGGCATCCCACAGTGCTCCTGTAAAGAAGTTGGACAGATAGAAAGAGCATAGTTCAGTCATCCAGGACTATGCTGAAGTCATATTCACTAGAAGTCATTACACATCTTTGTGGGACCAAATACTGTTTTTAATTATCTGGATTGTTTTACTTTTTGATAGAATTTAGTTTTCATAAAAATGGATTTTGACATAAGTCTGTAGCAAGTTCCATTTTTTTCTGCTTTAAAAAAAAAAAAAAAAGCTTCCAGGAATTTGTGTGACATGTTTGTGGCGAGGCCTGAGGATAAAGGCTAACTCTGACCACCACAAATGCTTTCTAGCCAGATTTTAGCCCCTCTATAGATTCTGTAGGAATTTTGCTTAATAGGAATCTGAGAAGGAAAATTGCTATGCTGTTTTTTAATTTGGAATCCTCTGAAAAGGTACTTTAAATATTTTGGTTGATTCACTGGTGAGTAAACTATCATCACTGAGAAATATAAGTCTTGAGTTTTATCTCAAGTATATGTTAATATTTCTTGCTGCTTTTTCCATCAAGTTAAGCTTGCTTTGTTTTGTGTGTTTCCTGGGCTTTCTCTTTTTTTCCTCAGACTGTTTCACTGAAATGGCAGTACCTCATGTTTTGTTCATGATTGTGTAGCTAGACTTTGGAGCTGACTGTCGTGGTTTAACCCCAGCCA
>NW_009219592.1:0-4591 GCF_000690835.1 Fulmarus glacialis
ATCAAATTGCTGTGACAGTTTAAACACTGTTTGTGGAAGAAAGTAAAAGTCATAGTCAGTGGTTAACAGATTTTATCTGATCTGTATGTATGAATCAAAATTGGGGCACACTGAGTATTTTGATTTCCTTGAATCTCTGAAAAAAGGTGAGTCATTCCATTGAAACTTGGAATTCCAGAATAGTTATAACATAAACCAGGCTGGGTCAAACTAGAAAGCCCTCTAGCTCAGGATTCTACCTTCATTGTGGAGCTGCTGCTTAAGCTTCTGCCCCATGAGACTCTCTGACCACCCTCTTGTCTATAACTCAAGTAGGCTGCATGATACCCACCCAGTCTGCCTCCAAGCCATGCTACAGAAACATCTTTACATTCCCGTGCTCAGCTTGTCCTTGTGTCCCAGCCATGCACAAAGTGATAAGACCTCCTGCCTGAAGTAGAGAGACCAAGAAGCTTTGGGCTGACTTGTGCTCGGCAGATTCTTTGTTTCACTGTGGATAAGTTGATCGGTAGTGTGAGAGTTGTGCTATGGTATGGTTCACTTGATATGTCCGCCTGCTGCAGGGTGAAATCCTGAAGTGCATATGCCAAATGTGCCAGGTTGCAGCACCTCTTACTGAGGCTTTGACTGTGCTTTGTCCCTAACCTTTCTATTTATACCCTTTGAGTCTGAAGCCCAGCCAAGTTGCAGGACCACCTACCAGTCCAAGCCAAGCTGGCCATTCAGGGGAGAAGGAACAAACCTGGCAAATGAGATTCTGGCAGCTATAGGGTTTTTCTGTTCCCTTGTCCTCTTATATAAGTCGCTGGCCAGAGCGTCTCAGGGTAGTGCCTACTGGCTTTCTTCTGTGGGGTTTTTCATTTTCTGTCTCATAATCATTTGACTTCTTCCCTGTTTTGTTTTTATTCATTAGGCCCCTTGCTGTCCTTCCTCAGAGAGGACTCTAAAGTTTTGGTAAGGATGCCCATCCCCTAAGGAAGAAAATAGCTTCTAAGCATGAATATGCAAGCAGTATATGATAGACATGCACTGGTATTTAGGGGCTTCTAAAGCTGGAGGTGGCTTCATGTGCTTAACACCCTTTGATGGATTTACCCTGTGCGTTTGTCCAGTTTCCCTGTGAATCCTCATCCTGTAGCAAGGAGTTCCAAGGCTTACCTATTTGCTGTGTCAAGAACAACTTATTTTTGTGTTTGAGGTTGCCGTCTGCTAACTCTGTGACCTTACCTTGGCTGACAGGTAATGCTTGGTATTTTCACTTATTCTTGTTGTTTTGGGTGGTGGTGCTGTTGTTGTAGACATGAAGATTGGGAAACCGTGTACTGTGTTGAAATCTTAGTGCAATTTTGAGTGGTCAGCTCTGGTTTTAAATAAAACTTTCTTTTCTATTGCAAAGCAAATCCTTTCTCAAATCATTTAGTAAATGTGTAAAATGTGATGTAAAACATCTGAACTATTGCTGATTAACTAGCACATGATAAAAATAGATAATCAGATTTTGTATTTCATAAATGCAAGGCTTGTGTGACTTCATGCTCTTGTTTTCTCAGCTGCAGCTGCTTGCTTGTCTACCTAGGTCGGGGTTTGCCTGGTTATCTGGCAAGTTGTCCTCAAAGATTTTACTTCTGTCCTCTTCTAACATACTAAATTCACAACACTGATTATTGACTTTTCTTAGCACTTACAAAATCTGTCAGTGTCTACTTTTTTTCTGAAAGCATGCATGCCACTACTGTGCTGTCAACATTGGAAAAACCTTTTGTGCTTTTCATAGTAGCATAACTGGGGATTTTAGAAGTGGATAAGGCAGTGTTTATGCTCTGTTTACACCTGACCCCTGTGTAGAGTGCTCGGTTAGGTTTCCGAGTACATTTTTGGCATACAGATTAGTGGTTGGCTTCTATGTGTAGCACTCAGTCTCTACGGAGAAGCTTGGCCTGCATTTTTTGAGTATTGATGATAGCTGTCTGTTTGTGCACATCAGATGAATCTGAAGAGCTGTGTTGCGTCTCAGTCACAGCCATGGACATGGTAGTTAGTCTTTGCATCAAAATTGTACTAGATAGCTTATTTTTCTTACAGAAAGAGAACTAGAATGAGATCCCTTATTTGCTAACTCCGTTGACAGTCAGTGTTGTGTCAGCATAAGGTATTTTTTTCTTCTTTCCAAAATAGTTTATCTGAATAGTTCTACATCTGTTAACACCCCTTACAGATGCAGTTGGGCTGGAGTAAGAGTACCTTCACTGAGTATTTGAAAACTAGGGCAAATAACTATTCAGTAGTTTGCTGACCCAGTTCTTGCTCACTGCTCGTGTTCCTCCTGTCTGGGCCCTTGTCCAGGAAATCAACCCAAATTCCTACCCTTCCTACTCTTAAGAGCGTGGATGCTTATCAACTTGGCCGTGCTTCCTTCCTGTTCGTAGGGTTTCTTAAAGAAATCAAGTGTCTTCTATGATGTCTAGAACTTCTTTCTGCAAACAGAAAGTGCAGACAGTGACTGCTTAGCTCATGGGTTTTTGTGTTTAGGTGCTGTCGTAGGACTGCATATACATGTATGAAAGGCCCTTTGGTATAAAACAGCATTGAGTGGGTCACCCTGGCACAAAGAGTTCCCTCTGGGGAAAGAATGTGTTACAAGTTCAGACAGCTCATTTGGTTGCTTTTCCTGGGGCTGTTTCAGGCTTTGTTGTATATTGTAATTTTCCTGTAACACTTTAAAGACTAACAACGCTCTTCAGAGTTGCAAAATGGGAGAAGGAATGGAGGACTCCATGCATGTTGCTACATTCTTGTTTATGGGCAAAGAGGAAGCACCGCTTGTGCATGTGTCTGTGTGTGTATAAAAATAACGTGTGTGTAAGTAAAGCCAAGAATGTATTGTTAGTATAATGGAGATCTTAACAGTCTGACTCAAGAATCATTAGTCTAGATTTAATTCTTAGAGAAAAATTAAGAAGAATGTTGCAGTTAGAGTACTTACATCCAGGAAAATGTTGCCAAATGCAGCTAAAATTGTAACACACGCACTATTTGGCGTCTGTCCCTTCTCCCGGAGTTACTTTCACCCTTCCATTGCTGCTCTGGGTCTTTAAGTCAGCAGCTTTGGACTGCTGGAGAGGATAACGGGAGGTCATCAGCCTTGGGAGTCACTTCTTGGGAGGAATATGATGTTGATGTTGCCTGTTTCTTCTTCCTCCTTCTAGGATCCATTTGGGGTTTTTTGTATGTTTCCTAACATGCTTTTACACCTCTTTTCTTTCTTCATTGGTCTACAGCTCCAGGTTATGTCTGAATTTACTATATATGGTGCCCTTTATGTATGTTAGTTGCTATTTCTTTGTTATCCCTAAAGCCAGGTTTGTCCAGCTCCAGGTCTGCATTTTTTTTAATTGGCCATTAGTGAGTTGTTTATAGCCACGGGGTCTCTGGTGGCAAGACTGTGCCCCATCTCTTATCCCATGCCTGTACTCCTCTGTACCGCATCCTGTCTCTCCACTTCTCAGGGCCTATGTTGTCGTATTAGGCCAGTATTTCCTGGCATCATCGTAAATCCCTCTTTCTAATGGAGGGTAACTGGAAGTTATATCACACCAAGTTAAACAAAAATAAAATAAATTAGCCATAGACATCTAGTCAATTAGAGAAGTTGCTGTCACAGCTAAACCGAGTAAAGGGCAGGTCAAGAAAAGTTCAGACAGAGCAAGCCTGACAAGCCTCGGTCTTAAGGCCTTGTGGCGCAATACGGAGCTTATGGCCTGCTGCTAGCACTGGTAGTGCTGTATTACAGGGCTATATGGTTATGATTTCCCCCGTTCAATGTCCGCAAATCGCTGCCTGTCACTCATGAGGCCAGGAAGGGTGTTGCAAACCCTTCTATGACTTAAGGCTTCTGAGCAGGACCGAGCAAAGGATCCTGGAGGCATCCTCTTTTCTATCTTCTCTTGCTTGTGGTGACCTGTGTAGGTTTGAGGGTAGCCAGTAGCGCTTTATTGTGTTATATAGCCATCATTACTTAGTGTAAGTGCTTCACATAATAGTATTGTGTTTTCTTTTATGAATTTTCTAATTACAGTAAATGCTGTATTCTATGCATGATAAAGGGAACCTGGATGTCTAACTCCAACTTTTTCTGTTTTATGTGAAATTACGGTTTTATTTCTGTTTTGTAATAAGGTATTTTTGTAAGTGTAAATATTGTGTCTATTTCCTTTGAGGAATTTTTTGCTTAATATCCTGTTGTCACTATCTTCTGTTGTGAATTATCGACTGTAAATAGTTTGACATAACAAAATAATCTTTATTTTCCTTTAATGGTGCTGATTGTCATTCATCCAATGTTACAGCCAGTCCTCATTTTATTAAACAAGCAGTGTAGCTCTGTTATCAAAGGGTGGATTGCAATTACATGCTTCAAAGTAGGAACAATATATTTTTCACTGAAAGTATATAGAAGTGAAGTGCTCCTCATTGCCACAGCTCACTTACAGCATTTTTTTAGACAATTCCAATGTATGTTTGGGGGGCTTTTTTGGTTTTGGTTTTTTTTGGAGTTGGAAGAGACATGGGTCATCCCCGCCCCCTTCCCCCC
>NW_009219593.1:0-10966 GCF_000690835.1 Fulmarus glacialis
CTCTATCCCAGCCAAAACCAGGACAGGCCTAAGATCTTTTGAAGGTCTGACCCTGTATAGCTTGTCAAAGGAGAGAAATCCAATTATGTTTCCAAAACTTGCTTTATAACATGAGCAATAGAAAATTGTCAGTTCCAAAGCCAATTCGTCTTACTTGATTTTAGCCACCTAAATGAGATGTTTAAATTAGAACTAATATTGTCATCAACTCTACAGACAGTACTGAGAGAGACAGTAGCATTTCAGAGTTATTAGCTTCCCACAGGGAAAACTTACTATCTGTAGGAATTTCTTTATCTAAATTTCAGTCAAATCTTGTCCTTCTCTCTACTTTCTTCTTCATCAGCTAAATTCTTTTTTTTATTCCACAGATGGACCACTGACGTTTTTGTACCATCAAATATGTGATGCAAAAGAAATCATCCTGTGTCTGAAGTAGTGTAGATTTTTTGACAAGAGTATCGGGTGTAGTATCTTGCTGCAGGAGCAGGACTATTGCCAGAAACTACTAATGAAGAAAGAGCACAAAGCCCTTACATACTTATTTGCCTGGTACCTCCTAAATACATAGGTATGATGAATACTCAAGATTAGAACAAATATTCAGACAAGACCATCAAGTTGTCAGCCAAACTTAAATTAAATGTTTACCATGAAACTTTAAAAATTCATTTGGTCTTTGGAACTGCAAAGAGTTCTTTATAAATTTATTATCTGCAATATAGCTAAGATTTGTACATTATTTTTTCTGTGCCATAAAAGAATAATTGCCTTTGTTGGAACTAACAGTAGCTGGCAGGTATACAAAAATTTTGTTAGTTAAGAGATGTTTGAAGGTTGCTCATGGTTACCTGTTGTCTCAGTTATGTGAAAGAGTAGAGAGAAAGAAACTCAACTGATGCAAAAAAAAATCTTCAATCAATTTGATTAGATTGAGCAGTTAACAGGGAGGGATAAAAAAAGATTAGTATAAGAAACAACATAAGTATTGCATGTTTGGATTGGAGCAACAGATGCTTTCAGGATAAGTATAGGTATAAATCTTTTGCAATGGTTACTAAGCCATGTAACAACCACAAAGCAAAAAATCTCTGCACTCTAATTTGGCAACTGAAGGCATTGTGAAATTTCCAGCTAATTCACTAGAAGAGCCAGGAAAAGTGTACTGCCTTAATAACCTCCTGTCCTTTGTTTGATGTTCAGTTGTGGTCGAAAGATTTCAGAAAAAGACTATGTCTGGGTTTTTTAACTTGCTGAAGGAGGCCCCCTCATGATTTTGTGATCTAAGAACAGAAGTTGGAAAAATCAATGTATACCAGATTCTGCAGAAGTATTAAACAGGCAATGCTCCATCTGAAGAAAGACAGTAAGATACTGAAACACAGCACTTACTTACAAATTGCCTATCTTATATTCTGTTAATTAAGCGAGCACTTGCAAAATGTAGAGGGGGAAAATTGTTTAATATACTGTTAAAATGTAGAGTAATACTCACAAAATCTTTATTTTTATTATTTTGGTGCTTCTATACTGTTGAGCTAATATGTTCCATATTGGTTTTTGAACAAACCTGCGCTAATGAAAATCCTGAAACGGTTAGGCAGAAATTAGGTTGAACAGGCATTTCCCCATATCACTATGTATGCTTATAGGGACACCCTCTATGACAAAAGGGAATGTCAAAGAAAAGAGAGGATCTGTGTTAATTCCTAAGGAAACTTGAACTCTTTATATATGTTTGTGAAGCTGCTAATGCCTCCTACCTGGTATCTTATTTTTGAACTCTGTCCTTTCAATTGCCAGGCGACTGTTTTCATCACTGGGAGTAGCAAAATGCTTTAGATGACGCAATGCAATGCCAAACCACCTTATAGAAAGCCAGAGGTGCACTACTTAAGTGAAAATTCTGCATTAAAATACTGGATTTTGTCAGAATGACTAAGCCAGGATAACACAGCTTATATTTAGAAGAATCATTTACCCAGAATTCCACAAATCACTACAAAACTTTTGAGATGCAGTGCAACTCTACTAAGAAAAAAAAAAAGTACATCTTTCTCAGGTCATTAGTGGTGGTTATTGTGAAGTTACCAATCTACTGAGTTCATATGGTCTCTAAAGCAATCATCAGGGTCATAAAAGGAAAAAAAATGCAGATAAAGGCTTCATATACATAGGTAATGCAAAGAGGTAGAAATATACATTGGCTATCTTGGTACAGGCAGGTGGAGATTACAGTGAACTGATGTTTCCCCAGATCACTGTCTACCCTTGAAGGGGATATGTTCAATGGCAGAAGGGAATGTCAAAGAAAAGAGAGGATCTGTGAGCAGATAAAAAATATATCAAAGCACTTGCTCGTCTAGTCAATCTATCTTCACAAAATATAATATAAGAAAGGAAGTTTAACTCATCCCTAGGAGTATTCAGCCTGCCTCAGAGCAGGAGCTTTTGACATTTGCTTTGGGTCAGGAAGTACAAAGATCAGACACAGAAAAAATACAACCCCAAAACCTAAAGCTTGGCCTACTTGGTTTATGCTCCTGGGAATTCCTGGGAGCTCCTGAAGGAACAGCCTGCTAGGCTGTTATCCACATCAAAGACTTTTCCAAGGGACCTCTCTACAGCCACCCTCTGTCTCAAGATCAGCACAAAATGGCTATAGGAGGTGATAAAATCTTTCCTGTAATTTTTTCCCCATTGTGTTTCCAGGTGATCATTGAGAACCACAGCCCATTCTATGGCTCTGTAATTTGCCTGGCTCTTCTGAAATATTTGTAAGCTAGAAATTGTCATTGTGAACACTGCACACACACTTCTTCCTATCTGCCCTCATCCCTTACTCGTGTTCACAGTCTGCAGTTGTTGCGGCCTCCGGAGAGCTGCACAGGGTAAGGCACCATCTTCCTTAGTGTTGCTGATCAGCGATGTGAAGGATAATTTTTAAATAGAATCATAAAATCATAGAATCATTAAGGTTGGAAAAGACCGCTAAGATCATCGAGTCCAACCGTCAACCCAACACTACCATGCCCACTAAACCATGTCCCTAAGCGCCTCATCTACATGTCTTTTAAATACCTCCAGGGAAGGTGACTCCACCACTTCCCTGGGCAGCCTGTTCCAAGGCCTGACCACTCTTTCAGTAAAGAAGTTTTTCCTAATGTCCAGTCTAAACCTCCCTTGGCGCAACTTGAGGCCATTTCCTCTCGTCCTATCGCTAGTTACTTGGGAGAAGAGACCAACCCCCACCTCGCTACAACCTCCTTTCAGGTAGTTGTAGAGCGCGATGAGGTCTACCCTCAGCCTCCTCTTCTCCAGACTAACAACCCCAGAATGGTCCAAGATGCATGTGTATGTTACTGCTTTCGGTTGTCTGTCCAAAATCTGCAAAGCACTGCATCCAAGAGATAAAAATGTATAAAACACTGCATAAAAAGTGATGCTATTCCAGACATTAATGTTTCAGATTTGTACTAATACCTCCCAGAAAGGCAGGGAAATAAAGTAGGCCAAAATCGTTCTGGGGAAATTCCACGTCAATCCATAGAATTCTGCCAGAGATAAAACTGACACTATAAATATTAATTAATCGAAGGATTATGCATTAAAATATTCCATCCAAAATTTTCTTATTCTTCAGCTGATCATGAAGTAATGTTTGCAAAATGTTTTGAAGAGGACAAGCACTGTTTATATACCACACTTTAGTCATTATTATTATGGATAGTGTTGTTGACTTGATTTGAAGAGTTCCATGTGATGACTTTTTAAAATAAATTACTAGTGGAATGACAACTGTACAGTGTATGAAAACAAGCTTGAAACACTAGGTCAGCACAGTGCTCTATATTTTTCTTGAAAACACACTGAGTTTTAGTTTTTGCATATGTCTTTTTATTGTGAATTAAAACATCTGTCCGGGATTTCTAAGAACCTGAAGAACAAATTGAAATGAGATGCAACATTCCTATCTTTTGATTGTACTTTTTATTAATTGCAGATCAGACTACAATCCAAGATCCAGGTGCAGTGAATAGAAGGCCCCAACCAATCTACATGTGAAATGTGTGAGAGCAGGTCTATACCACTCTGGGCAACATGGTGCCAAAAGTCCTCAGCTAGCTCCAGAGGGACTCATCCCTCCAAACCACACAGCTCAGCACTCTGAGCTGGAGTCCTGAAAACAATAGTGGGTTAGCCCGCTGCTATGCCCTAGCAAATAAGCCTCTCTGGCTGATATATCCATGCTATTCCGATTTTGAGCATGAACCCTATTGCAGCCAAGTCAAAGAACTTTGCAAAAGGCTCCACTATTTACTGTAGATTTGCCATAAGTGCTTAGGGATAGCACTCCTCCGATTTTTTTTATTTGGCTCAGTATAAAAGTGGGAGATGGCTTTAAAAGCCATGTTCAAACCTGGAACTGGTCTTCTTCATAGGAGAATGAGGATTCTCACTGGGGATTAATTCAAGCCCTTCTTGGTTTCTGTCAATCAGTGACTTCATCCTCTAGGCTCTTAGGTGTTTTTCCTTGATCATTCTTCTACCTGAATAGTATTTTGAATGATCATTCTATTTACAAATAGAAATATCTTTACATATATATAAAAATATTTTTTATGGAAGACATGTTTAAAAGTGGTATTGCACTAAGCTATTTGCAAACAGTGTCCATGAAAAAAATCTGAAAATAGTGATTGAGTAAATATGACATACACCCACCAAGCAAAATTTTAAATTCAGAAATCATGATTTGAAAATAAACTGTTTCTTCAATTCAGAGAGAAAAAATATTATATAGATTAAACAAGAAATAATTTTAGTTAACTAAGTAATTATCCATTAAACAAGATCTTTTATACAGTTTATTCCAATTCTTTTAGGTCAGATTATTTTACAATTAATTTATAGGATGGTAATTATTAGGATATGCTGTCTTCCCATATTCATTGGTTTTTTGCTTACTTTTTTGCTTCGGTAACTTTTAAAATACATTCCCTAGTATGTAATTTAGTTATCTAATTCCTGTAATATGCTAAGATGCAGAGAATCCAGACTTTTATTTTTAAGTTTATAGTTTTGTAAATAAATTCTCTATTTTTGTAATTCTGTGACATGGACACTTGATCTTTTCAAGATATTCCCAAGACTTACCTTGGCCTTAATTTATATTATGTAAGTAGAGTCAAGTTTGCTTTCAATAACAAAACTTTAAGTGGTGAAAAATGTCTGAGCAAGGTTTTGTTTGAGGGGATTTTTTTATCCAATAAAAGAAGATGAAAGTTACAAAAAATATTGGGCTCATTGACATAATGTAAACATTTACTTTTCTGCTCCTGCCAGATATCGTAAGCATCTTTAATAAGTACACCTCATTAGTTAAACACTTTACTGTTCCTCAGAATAAAGCTTAAGTTCTTAGGAAGGAAAACTGTATTGATGTCTTGGTAGTAGTAGTATCAGTCTGTTACCGATCACATAACTTCCCAAAGTTCATTAGAAGTTCAAACAACATATTTGTAAAAGAATCCTGTGCCAAAAAGACTTGATTAAAAGAATGAAGTCTGTAAATGGACCTGAAAAGAACATTCAGTGCTTAATTGTTTCATCCCAAATTAGGTAACAGCTTTGCTGTGAGATAAAGGAGATTCTGCAATACTAGTTAAGCTAAAATATATGATCTTTCCTCCAGACAGGGGTGACTGATAATTAGATGCAATACCTACTATAATAATACTTTAGAATTGAGAAATCAGAATTGCAAAATGATACTTAACAAAGCCTAATGGTCATTAACTATTTAATACTCACAGCACTCTTGTGAGAGAAGATAATCATATTTTCCACTTATGTTAAGTTCTTCATGCAAAATTCATAAAGGAAATAAGTATATTCCAAGGCTCATAGAAGATGACCCTTATTTTTGGCTTTGCACTGCCCTGTTTGCCAGTCTTGAGATCCACAAAGAAAATGGACGCGTGAGAGGTAAGGGCAACAGAAGAGCTGGAAGGCTGGGGGACAGGCTTTGGGGGGAGGATCCCGAGGTTATGGCACATCCACTTGATCCCAGGGTTCGTGCGTTAGGACAGATGCAGAAAGTGGAAACATGGGGAACCAGGCTAAACTGCATGAACTCACTTCAGAGGCATAGCTACCCTTTCTATATCTGGGTGGGAAGGTCTTGACTTTTTTTCTCGACACCATAGACAATTGGTTGAAACCTTACTACTAGGTACTGCGAAGATTTCTAATGGAGGTCTTACAGCCAACTCTGAGGCACAGCACTTGCAGTAAACTGTGACTTCTTGCAGTAGTTGAGAAATGTGGGGGCTGCATCTATAGGGGAACAGTAAGATAGAAAGTTTTGGAGAACACTGCAGAGCTTCTTAATCCGTTCCAAAATGGATTTCTTTAGGATGCTGTAACCCAGCTCTCAGGGATTTACAGTGTATATACAGTTTTATTATCTCTGTTCTACTGTTGAGTATACTGAAGTACAGAGATGTTGACTGACTTGCCCAAGGCCAAACTTAGAGTGAACATCAAGTTGAGAAATGTGTTCCTAGCTTCCAGAGTAGTGTCCCGTCCATTGCACTCATGATGTGCAAAGTGGGGAAAACCGAGATGCAGAAAATAATATTTTGTTATCTCTGAATTCTCCTATACTGGACTTTTCAACTTGCTTTTTTATTAACATATTAATGCCTGTGCTTCCTAATATTAAAAAAAAAACAACTTGGAATGTGGATTTATATACAAAATTTAGATGTTTCTGATTTGATAAAAATCAGACTAATAACAGAAACACCTGTAGTAACACTTTTATACAATTTTATGTTGATGATATAAATATCATAGATTTTGGTATTCTGCTAGATATGTTTTTCTTGTTATTCTACTCATCACTTATTGCATCTGCACTCTTCCTTTATTAATATTTTTTGTGGTTGTAAATAACTTCCCAAATTCCTAATTGAACATGTATATTTTTAAATGTGTTGACAAAAAATGTCTTCCCCAACTCCCTTAAATTGCAACAGACCCAAACCACATAGTAGTGATATACTGTCCTTGAGCAATACAAGGAAAAAACATGTCCCGTCTCTTTACTCTGCCAGTAGAGATTCCCTTTCTGGGAAAGCAGAAATTTCCAGGTTCCCAGTGGGATTTTATATTCACCTCTAGCCTTGGAATGTCTCAGCTATACCAGATTTTAAAACCATGAAATTTTACAAATCAAGAAATTAAAATTCAATTTTTTAATAGGTTTTCATTGTATTTGATGACACTTTTAGAAATGGATCTGATGGTATCTAGGGAAATTGTTTTTATGGACAAAAAGCTACAGCAAGCAGTCACAACAAAAATGCTAATGCTTTAAAGTATTCTAAAGTGTCTTTTTGTAATAAAGGTGGCATTTGCCACCCATATAGTGGTCTAATGTAATGTTTTATTGGCGGCAATTTGGGTGTCCAGTTGGAAGAGAATGAAGTCTGCCCAAAATTATATATATATATATATATATCAAAGAGATATAAAAATATATCGTGCGCATGTGTGACTCATTGTATGAAAATAATCCTAGCTATTCAACTGAGACCAGTTCTTTCTCAAGTGCTTCTCAGAATCTGGCTTAAAGTACCATGAAAAAGCCTGATTTTCATATGGGAAATGTATGTGTAATAAATTAAATTCACTTTTGTCTTTTGATTTCATTATGTATATTGTGGATTTCTCCTTCCTATCATGGAATGGTTATTTTAAAAGTAATCGTCTGTTACTTCCAGATACATTTTTCTCATACATCAAACAGTACAAATGCAGCAAAAGCTTTTCTACAAGGATGCTTTATCTCATCTCTTCTTGACTGTAGTAAATACAGTGGGAAAAAAGAAAAGGATTATGTTTTATTGAGTGACCTAAACTAGAATTAGGTAATTGTTGAACATTAAACCTTCAGCTGTATGGGATCAGAGATTTGTGTATGTGCTTGCATCAAGTGTGATGAAAATGCTGTTTCAGCAATTAGCTACCACCTTGTCCCCAGTCTACTCCACTAAACAATGATGTTGTTGATGGCAAGTGAAAATGGCAAACAAATGAATAGACAGTTGTGGAAAAATCCTGGAAAGCTATGAGTTTTCCTTGCTTGCTTAAATGCTGCAAAACAAAGACAGTCTGTCGACCATAATTTGAAAAAATATTGTGGTTGGTTTGTGTGTGGGTTAACAGCATGAATGGCACCTAAAGTCATTACAGAGATTACAAAAGTGAAATTGAATAGTACATTAAAGCTCAGAAATGTTAGTTCTGGTCACACTGTAATATTCTGTAATACTATCAACATCGACTCTTTTGTATTAAGCAATGGAAATAAAATGGCACACCCTGATTTCACGATTTATTACAGTCTCCAGCTATATACATTTATTTGCCAGATAATTTCACATTACGCTTTTTCTCTACTTTAAGTTTCCCTGCTTTAGTTTAAAAACTAATGCTTTAGTTTTTATAGCTCCTTCTTATTCTTTCTGCTTGAAAAATGATCTCCTTTTCCATTTGTTTGGTGTTGTTAGTTACAGTCACCTTCCAGGATACTTTGAGAATGTGCTTATGTGTTTGACATATATTGGAAAAGGCACTATATGGACCATATCTCACCTACAGAGCAAACTGTAAGAAGAGTGGTTGTAGTGTCTGTTTCTCACTGATAAATGTATGTAGTGTTTTAAAAAAAGTAAGCTAACATTCCTTTAAGATAGTAAAGCTACCACTTTCCTGTAATAGAAAACATCTGTCTTTTATTTGAAGAGATACCAGATTTTTTTTTGTTCATTTGTTTGTTCTTAAAGAATGGTAAAATCAACTGTCAGGCAGAAAAGTTCCAGCTGATTTGGGCAACAGCAAAAATTGATGAGGCTAGTGCTAGGGGGGCTTTGCCACAGCAGTCTGTAAGTGGCGATATATTGTCAGCTCATCATTTCAGAAGCACTCACTCCAGGAGTGGGGAGAGAACTTTCCTTTGCATTTTAGCAGCGATAAGTAACTTTCCCTTTAGAGATGCTCTTGACATAGCATACTGCTTACTGCAGGTCATGACTAAGTTTGGAGGCTGAGCTTCCCATATAACAGCCAAAGTATGATCTGAATTCTTCACTTTGATAATACCTTTTTATCACTTCACGCAAAGCAGGCGATTCACTGAGCTTGCATCCATCATAATTCGAGTCGCCTCTTTCTGTCCTGCTGGGGCATGTGCAGGCACAGCCCCAAAGGTGAACTTTAGGCTGTTAACAGGGAAGCCGGCAGATCAGAGAGTGAGCTCTCGTCACAGTATTTTCCAGGACTGATCTTTAAAGAAGTATAAACTGCTAGTCATTTTGTGTTTCCCTGAGCCACAAATCACTTGAAGCTCAAGTGGCAGATTCTGGGAAAACATTATTATATCCTTACCCAGTCCAGTTTAGACCTCATATGATCAATCAACTGTTTCTCATGTTCTGACAATCTGCAATAAATGTAATCTCTAACACACCTGAAACCAATGACACATTGCTGAAGAGCATTCAAGGCACTTAATGCTTATGTGCACAATTAACAGAGACCAATGTTATCAAAAGAAGCATGGTTTCCTTTGGTTCTCTCTATAGTCAATGGTGAGAGCAAGACTTCTCCTGGAGGCAATTTCAGATAGGATGGGAGCCCAGCTGGGGTTCTCAGGGTTGCCTATTTGGGAAGTCTGTCTCCTCTGGCAATAAAAGGAGCCTACAGAGTTGGGGTCCTTCACCAAAGCTGGCCATGGTGTACAACCTCTGTCCTACACCAAAGCAGGAGTCCTACACCCTGCGAGAAGGCAGGGACACCTCTGATAACACACTTTTTGTTCTGGCGTACTTCTGGGAAGTTACTTTTATAACAAAACCTGTATGGTTTCTAAACACACTAAAAGGCCACCTTCAGTTCTGAAATTTTCTTAGCCTTGGGAGAAATTATAGAGTTAAGACCCTTGCATATTGTAAGAATAGTCACCAAGGATAGCTTTTTGTCACTCACTTGGCACTGTATACTCATTCAGTTAGCCCAACTGTTAAAGGCAATTTAGCAAAGAACTTAAACATATCCTATGTGTAGCCGGAGGGTATAAAATGGTGCAATAGCTTTTCCTTTGCTCCCCTGGGGAAGGAACAAGGCAGTCTGACCCTGGTCCTCCCATTTTGTCCCTAAATATCTACAGAGCTGTATTACAGAGCAATCTGCTATGTCAAGTCAGGTGGAGATAATGTAATTGAAACAGCATGTCCACATGCACATGTATATACACATGTGATAAACATTTTGAAACGTGGGTGTCCCCTTACAGTGGGTAATCCTGTGAAAATCGAGCACTGCAAGCAGGACACACTACATCCTCTTATTCAGGAACACTTTGCAAACTGGCTCATACAGACAAATATGCCAAAGATGCCCTTAACAATTCCTCATCTATGTACTATATTATTCTGAACATAGTGGAGTACTTCTGTTATTCTTGGGCTTTCCCACAGATGCAAGAACTGAGACGGAAGGCCTGGAGCCTATAAATACATGCTTTCATACCTTATCACTGCTTCTTTTATTTACATGGAAAAAAAAAAAAGAAAAAAGGCTGTTTTCCTCAGGCAGCCAGAGTACTTGGGTAGGAGCATTGTTGAGGAATTGTATAAATCTTATTCTTTCTTTCTTTACATTTTTAAGTTCAGCGTAGGCTTTCTCCCATAGTGTAGGCTTTGTGATAACAGTTCTGGTTCAGGAGGGGAAAAATGTCAGATTGGGAAAATGTGTAGACAGATCCGTCAGATAACAAATAACTGAGGAGAAAGTGAATTGAGAGTGACAGCAGCAGCTCACTGGAGATAACAAGCAAAAAAGACAGGAAGCCAGTGAGACATGACAAAGAGAGTAAATGAAATTAATCTTCTTCCTG
>NW_009219593.1:10997-45989 GCF_000690835.1 Fulmarus glacialis
CAAATTTCAGGCCAGCCACAGCCACACAGCTTTGCATTACCCACAATTATTCTGGCTAAGTATATTTCCAAATTAACAGGAACTTGCTGTAGGCTTCGATCAACTGGATTTGTGATATACAGGAATAAAAAAGTAATTTTTTTTAGATGCGTTTGTAGATGTCTTTTCTATAAAGTATTAGAGTCTTGTCATACATGGTGTTTTACTATCAGATGTCGTTGGCATCAGAAATGAAAAGCATTTGTTGAAAAGTCACGGAGCAGTCACAGAGTGTCAAAGCAAGAATAACAGTGTGCAGCTTTGAATGGCAAAGATTTCCTTTCTCTTCCATTGAAGATTTTTGATTTAAGTCTCTTGGCTTAATGTGAGATAAGTGTCCGAGCTATAACTGCATTGCATTTCCCTTGAGAGATTTCTGTGAGTGGTCACTTTTGCAGAGTGGTAAGCAAACACAAATCAGAACTAAATGCCTGTTTTAAGTAAGGCACGATCTTCCATTTCTTTACACTGTCATGATCACAACTGATAGAGAGAATCGGAGAGTCCAGAAGCACAGCACACGATGGAAAGATCTGACTCTAAATTAGACATGCACTGATTGAATCTAAACTATGAGTAACTGGAAACAATCTCACTTGCCCTGACAGGAATAATTGCTTTTATTGGTGCTCTTCCTCTGCTGAGTTTGCCTGATATTTCCCTATCAGTCACTCATGACATGAAATTGTTTCCAAAGAGGTAATGTAAAGAGTGCAGTACTTACTACTATTATGTATACTGCTCATCTTTATAAGTGAATATGTTGAATTTCAAAGAAAAATATTTCAAAATGAGATCTGCCAGACATAATATATCAAGCTCATTTTTCGTTTTATATGTGGAGCTAAATCCTGAGCCAGTTATATGAATAGTCTAACTCCGTTGACCAACACAACTTGATCCAAATGAGAATCTGGCCCATTCTATCTGGTCAGCACAGCCATCACTAATTAGTTAGTAATGTAATGAAAAAAGAGTCTTATATGCCAGTTTTGAACTCCTAGTTGCTTTCCACATTTACTTGCTTTTGGAGAGTTGTTTTCTCTTTTCATTTTGTTTTCTTAATTCTTTCTCTAATGTATAGCTATTAATCACTGCTTTCTTCACACAGGAAAAATGTCTGCCTATTAGAACTGTGCTTTTTAAGGTGCTATTGCTTTCATAGAAAAGAGTTTGTAAAAATTAGCTATTTAATATATGAGGGATACAGAAGTTTGAAGTTTCACCAAGCACCCCTCTGAGTGTGCTTATGTGTGAAAATGGACATACACTTGCATTGGAGAAATAAAGAACGATTTATTGTGGATGTCAATGGATGCCTTTACGAAAAGGTTAGACAAACATCTGCCAGGGCTGCCATAGGTATAAGCAGATCAAGCCTTCAGGCAGGCAGGTGGACTAGATGACCTTTCTAAGTACCTTCTTATCTTTATTTTATGATTCTACAAAACATAGGACATTTTAGAATCACAGGTTTCATATCATAGGACAGCATCATCTTCCCTCACTTGGACCACTACACCTGAATTATTTCATTAATTCTTTCAATGATGGAGCTGCTGCCAGAAATACATTGACTGCAAGTTCCGCAAAAAGCTAGGAAAACTCTGAGACAAACTGACATCTGAAAAAACTACGTTTCATTTCTCTCAGTAAGCATTAAAAAAAATGGAGCTGTATGAGCTGTATGAGTTATATGAGCACATGTAATTACAGAATAAAGATTTAGAAATTAGGTGGAGATATAGGGAAAAAGAAAAAGCTTTTGGATATAAAAATGTCATGCTCAAACAAATACCAGACAATAAAAAAATCTCCAGAAGAAGAATGTGAACACTCTGTCACATGTATGAATTCTAAAACTAGATGAAAGTCTGAAAAAGATGTGTTTTAAAAACAATCACTTTCCAGATAGCGACAGATAGAGGATGACAATATTCTAAGGCATCTTTTCTCTTATCCTGTGACTGTCTGTTCCAGTTGGAAAGCAAAAAATAAAGCATCCAACAACACAATCCCCAATCTGACTAGGAAACTTAAAACATATGTTGGAGACCTCAGGTCAGGTTCATAACTGGCACACCTACTCACATCATGTGTGTAATTAGCTGACCCCTCATCCAAACTGTAAGACATATGTTGCAGTCAAAGTGTTGTAGTGGGTAATGATTATGTGTAATAGATGTTACATAGGTTACACAATGATTTCAGGAATTCATCTTCCTAGACAAGATGTGGGAAAATAGGAAGAAAATGCCAGATGTTTATTTTTTTCTCTTTTTGGTAGAGGCATATATAAGAACTTCAAAAGAACAGCATGTTTTAAAACAAAGCCACACTAAATTATTTTTTTTGAAGTTAGGGCAAATATTTCAGTTCACTCTTAACACCAGATATCTGAAATGACTGTAAGGGAGTAATGCTTTTTACACCAGCTGAAAAACAAAGTGCTGTGTATCTCTTAATTATTCAACAGATTTTTCAGCAAAGATTTCCCATTTGACGCTAAGACATGCCTCAAGTCCTATTTCAGCTGTTAAAATGGGGTAAAAAAGGCTGAAACGGTCTAATAATGATCTATTAAAAGAAGAATGGAACATTTAAAATAAATAGGAAAGTCTTTAAAAATGTGTGGAACACCTTACGTAGTTATAGATCTTATCCAGCATACAGGTGCAATGAGAAACTCCCCAGCCCAGCTGGGTTTGAGACCTGTTTTTTATTCCAGGTTCAAGCAATGCTGAGTGTTGGATGAGAATGTTGAAAGTCAATAATTGCACAGTAATGTGTTATAGTAATACAACAAAAAAATACAAATCTCGTTTAATTTATGGGTTCAGTCTGCATATAAAAAATGTCTAACTCATTGCCTTCAGATCCCTTGTCTTATATGAGGGTTGATTTTGCTTGAAGGCCCTGTCTAAGACTAAAATCCCTGTTTATGCCTTAGAAGGGCAAAAGGGAAATGAGGCACTACCTCTGCTTTCTTGCCTCACAGCCTTACTCTAGAGCCTGAACATCCCTGGAAAGCCAGTTGTACTTTGCCATTTGCACTCGCAATCTCTTGCAGGGTTTCTGTTTAGCTCGTCTGTGGAATGGTTCGGTCTCAAGAACAAAATATTGTAAACTAAGACCATTTCATGGTGTAAATAGGTGTAGCTCCATCCAAGTCGAGGTTCAATGATTGCAAGAGAATTATACCAAGCTGTTTTTCTTTTAGCGAGGCATGGTTTGCACCACATTTACATGTTTTTCACACAAATGCATACTTTCACTATCCACAGAGCAGGTATGGATGTACCCTAATACAGATGCGGGGGGGAAGGAGCTACGCTAGCATGAGCTAACTTCCCAGGTGAATACTAATGCAAATGCATCACTGTAGGGATTTGAAGCTCCCTCAAGCTCTTCCACATTTGTTGCCCAGGATTATTAGTGTTGGTCACACCTTGATAAGTTTGACAGTTCATTTCAACCTAGATACAGAAAGGCTTTGCCAAATCTTACCTGAATTAAGCAAAAGAATTCTTCTGCAAAAATTGAGCTAGAAATGTTGGCCTGTATCTCCATGTATCATTTGATTTTATTATCAGTCCAGACCATAGCCAAGCACGTCAGTAAGTGAATAAAAAAAGGAGGGGGGGAGGGAGGGAAAAGGTTCATGGTAGGAAGTTACTAAACTTAGTTTTAACCTCTAAAAACTTCTATATGGCAACAGTTCAATATTTGGTCAAAGGTTCAAATAATTTGCTATTTTTTATCACTATCCTGTTTTCTTAGGTCTGTAAAATATTATGAGTAAACGTTTAAACTTGTAGTAGTAACTTATATTACATTATACTTGAATTATTTGATAAGTGAAGACTATTGTCTTTATTGTACCTATCACCTGAGGAAAAATGTCTGTAAGGAAGAATGTGATGATTTATGTGAGCAAAGTCTTCAGGAAGTGTCTCAAACAAATTTTATTTCACTGAATGTTTGATTTTGTTACACTTCTAAGTTAGTTGAAAGCCAGGTAAATTTAAAGGTAGCCAGAGAGCTTTTTATTAACTTTGCAAGAAGCTTTGTGTATTGTGTATTCTAGCGAATTTATACAAGATATTGAATCCTCACCATATTCTCTTGATAGCGTAATAATAATAAAGGGGAAGACATGCAGCATTGGCTTTCCTCAGGTGTAGGATAGGCCTCACCAACACAAATATCTCTGAAAATCCATAGTTTTAAAAGGCCTTTCACATGGAGATTTCAAAACTGCTTGCTTTAGACAAGAGTCCACGGGAAGCTATTTCATGAGTCTAAAATATCCATCTTGGTTGTACTATGTCTTCCAGTCCTGGGTGTTCTTCCAGTACTAACGCAAATGATGTCTTATCTGCACTGATGAGGCCAAATCGCCTTGTGAGGTTGGTGTCCAGGGCTCTGCCACTGCTGAAACCTCCCTGGCTGGGGTGTCAGCTGGGTCCCCCATCCACAGACACAGCCAAGATAAGCATTTCTGATGATGGCGGCGGCGGTGACTACAGTTCACCCTCTCCTAGGGCACTGGTCCCAAGAATTGCTTCTGTTGAAAATCAAAACGCCGTCCTAGCCTGCCAGATTGTAGCCCTGTGAGGTAAAAAAGAGACTTTGCTTAAGAACTTCGTTACCACTTAGCATGCAGGAGTCCTACTCCCTGATGTTTTTGCTGGGAGAAATGACTGCCTTCTTGTCAGCCGGGTTAACTCTGGCAGACTGTGTCTGTAGGGGAAGCCTTGCTTACAGAAACTCCTGCCCCAGACTGCCTGTCACAGCCATGGAGGGTCCAGGGCAGCTTCGGCTCCTTTCTTGGCAGCCAGGATTAGCTACAGTGAGCCCATAGCAAGGCTGCAGAAATATATTTTAGTGCTTAGGATAACAAAGGCAGCTACAGATGAGTTAAATAAGCTGTGAGCAGAGCCCAGGTGTAGACTTCTTTCAATTCTAAACATCTTCTGTGCCAAGTATTCTAGCTTGACCATCCCATAGCTGTCTGAAGCAAATGGAGCTCATTTTTCTCTTCCTTCTTTCTGTTTTTTTAAACAACAGATGGCAAAGCTGTTAGTAGAATCCATTTAGACTAACGTATGCTGTATCGTAAATAATCATGAACTGAACTTTCACTCTGACCATTCCTCAGCCCTTAAATATTTTTATGTAACGTATGATAAAGTAGTTCTCTGAAAAAGTTCATATGTTTCTGTTGTTATATTGTCTAATTGTTGGGATTATTTGTGTCAGGTGGATGAACAGCCTGCCAAACTCCAGGAAGCCAAAGAGCATAAGGCCTTGCGAGCTTTTGCTATTCCTGTTTTACTGCAGAGCAAATATCTGCACTAGAAAGTGCAGATTGTGATATTGCCTTAAGGGTCTAGTGTATCAACAGCAATGTATTATAGTTTTCAACTTCTGACATAATATGCTTTGGTGATTTATTACTTTGAAGTGTGGTGACATAACATGACAGCTATGTATATAAAATGATAATAAGTTCATCTACATTTTCTGTTTCTGTGTGCTTTTGGAACTTGAACAGGGCTAGCTTATCCTATTCTTTGTCCACTTTTCCTTATTATTGTACAAAATGGCAAGATACTAACTCTTCAGGAAAATTACAAGTGTCTGCATGATGAAAATTATCCTATATACTTACATTTAAACAATTTTATTTGAGTGTTACAATGTCAGAAGCTGCAAATATATTTATTCTTTTGAAATAGCAAAGGTATTTTCCAAAACCAATGAGATTTCACAGTAGAAAATGAACTCCACAGCTTGAAGACATGTCTAAAGGATTTTCTATTTATAGTCCCTTGGAAATTTTGATATATTTAATTCTCTACAGGTTTCCACTCTTTTATCACAAAAAATGATAAAAACAAAGCCAAGTTCTATCTAAAGATAACCAGTCAAAGAAAGACCAAATAGCTGGTGTTTGATAAGACTTGGGTGACAATTAGTTTATGGCGTCTTGGGAGAGAGCAGTAGATCCTGCATAGCCCTGAACTTTTGCTGTATCATATGAGAAATCTGTATTTATGCGACACGGAGTGATTCTAATAGAAGGGTAATAGTTTGCTTAATCCTTTCTTCACTCTTCCCTACATAGAGCTGGAAAGCAAAACGATGCAAAAAATTTTCATATGCCACTCACAGATTTTATTTTCAAATCACAATATAAATGACTAGCAGTCCTTGCCTTTTCTTGATAAATTCTAGTGTGGGCTTTTAGTTATAAGGCTTGCAAATGCATTGTAACTTGTGGTAGACACATTGACGAAGTCTACATTGCGGGTCATGTTTTTTTTCCATAAGAAATCCAGCATTCTGGACTTCCCATGATCCAGAGTAGAGACAACACTGGTCCTAGTTTCCTTCTCTCTCCTACACTCAGGTCTCTTGCCCTAGAGACCAACACATTGTTGAAAGTAGGAGGAAAGGTGGATTCCCAAAGTCTTGCCCCGTTGTGAGGTCAGGAGAAAGCTGACTTTGACCTGGGATGTGGGAAGTGCTCCTGGGTCCCACAATTTTAATCTAGCTAGGTTAACATACTGCTGTATGATAGTGCTTTGAACTTGGAAACCTGCATGACTCCTTCACAATCTATGTTCAATTTCATGTCAGTCTTTGTTCAGGTCATTCTATGACATTATCAAATGTACATAATTTAACACAAAAAAATAAAAAAAATGTACAAAAAAGTCAGATAAAATGTGTTAACCTTGGACCTCACAGCAAAAGAAATAAATTTTTTTAGTCTCAATATCCATATTCTTAATGATTGCAAGAATGAACAAGATAAAAATAAGCTAATTAAATTAGCCATGCTTTATCAAAGCCCAGTTGGCTTTCATTTTTCTCCTTAATTAAAAATGCAAATCACTACCTAATGTGATGATCACCCTCCACATTGAACAAGCACTCAGATGGTGCCATAGTAAAGTGTAGAAAATACAATAACCATAAAAATATCTAGAAACAGAACTGAAGACCCATAGGGAGGGGAAAAAAAAAAAAGCAACACTGCTTTTAAAGTATTACAAAGGGTTAAGATGCTCCAGCCCTGGTCCACAAAAAAATGCTGACCTCTATACCATGTCCTGTATAGGGAAATGAAGAACTCCATGAAGAGATGTAAGGTATTTATTTATGTAACTCTCTAAAAATATGGAGGTATCCTGATATTTCAGAGAATCACTGTTAAATGTTTATATATAAAGAACTTTCTCAGAAGCTGTGATAAAAAATATTGCATTAGGGAGCTTGTTTATCAGTAACTTAATTCTTTGAATGTTATTAAAGGAGTTGTACGAGTGCCCAGTTAGCATGGATACAGACGTGCTAGCAAGGAAAGCCATTCGCCTCTTGGGACAGACAGAGGTGAAACCAAGACCCTTATTTCCAAAGCAGAGGACAGAAATTCTGCAATGGTTTCATTATTTGTGTTATCCCAACTGACCAACCCAGATTTAATCATTCAGTCATGTAAGTACTAGCGTGTCAGATGGGTGGTTTTTAGCTCTGTGAGTACTGATGAAGGGTCCGTTTGTGTAGGACCCTTGCGCCTGAAGCAGCTATGACCAAACACAACTCCCTTCTGCAGCTCCAGTTGCAGGGTCAAGGCAACAGACACTTGTCTGATTTTTGATCTCTCTAGTATTTGTTGTATAGATTTGTTATTATTTACACATCAGCAGGTTTGTTTCGTTCTCCTTTGTGCAACATCAGTTTCATGCTAGCAGAAGACCATTGACTGGACTGGCATTAAACGTTTACACCTGTTGAACAGCACCACAGCTTCTACATTCACATGGCTTTGAAATCAGTGAGAATGTCACTGCTGGGCTTTCTCCTGTGGAAAGAAACACGTCCCTTGGTACTCCTCAGTGAGACAGCCTGATTAAAATAGAAGCAATTAACAAAATTTTCTTTGGCTGTGTGAACGCAAAATGTGAAAATCAATAAGAGAGCTGCACACATACATGCACTATTTTATATCAGGCATAAGTAGCAAAACCTTTAATTGTTGCAGATCAGTGTAGTTCCAACTATTTCAGTGATGTGACACTAATTATCAGAGATGGAGGACGTTTCCCTTGTGGACAATTTCTAGAGATGCTGCTGTTTGCTAGAAGGGAAAGCTGTGAGTTCCCTTGCAGTGTAGAGGAAATGCCCACTTGAGGGGGGACGTCATGCTTTCTGTAAGACACACAGAGCATTGCCTCAGCTTCGCTTCCTACCGTGATATTTAGGAACTGGATTTGGTGAGTATATTGTGGATCTCCCCTTGCAGAACTTCTTCAAGAGAATTATGAAAGGTTTTGTTCATTTTGGGGAAGATCTGAATCCCGTAGCCCAGATTATGATGTGTGCCTGGTTATGCTCAGAGTTCAGCTGACCTTTGGTTGCCTGAAGAGAATACTAATAAGCTGCAGCCTGTTGGATCTCTCCATGCTTTCTCAAAAATACTATACTTATTTTGTCCTTAATTTTTTGTTCACTAGTCATGTACACTGCAGATTAGAAAGGAACCTTGCTCACCTCAAAGTGTTGTGACTGCCATAGAGCTTTTGGATTCACTGCTATAAAGCACTGAGCACCCTAACCCCACTCCATCAAACGATGTAAATACACAGGAGAGAAGAGCAGGGCTGCTCTTAGAAATATTTTTAAAATATTTATTTACATTATGAAATCTAATAAGGTCCAGTACACCAATAAATGTAAAAGTTTTACCAGTAAAAATGTCAGTTATTTTTGTCATTGCTACTAACATAATCAGATAAGCAAAGAACATCAGTATAGTTATAGTTGTATCTGCAGCTGCTGACATACTGTTATATACTGGTTTTCAGAAAATGGAATGAAACTGTAAAAAATTCTCCTTGAAGTTTTTTGTACACAACTTTTTGACACAAGTCATACTTCAAGTCAACTTTGTACAAAGGTCTGTAACATATATATAAAGTTGTGTAATGTGTGTACAAAGTTGTGTTATGTATATAGAATGCCAAAATGTTACCTATGTACAAATAAAGAACAAAAATATGGAATGAAAACTGTAAGGTACTGAAATATAGCTTTCTATACAATTATTTATTTTCTTTTTGTTAAATGACAGATTGTTTTATAGGCAGTTATCATAAAGGACCCTGGAATAAGAAGGTGAAAAAAGTAAATATTTTATTTATCTATTAAGGTACTAACATGTGTTTTCCTTTTTCTGCTTAGTTTCTGAGAAGAAGAGTGAAGAGTGGTGATCACAAAGAAAATTTTATTGACAAAATGACTAAGATTAATTCCTTTAAACTGCATTTAACTTTGTAGAAGCAATACATGATGTAAGTTATTATTATTTTCTCCCTGAATTAACTGATTAAGAGTAGATTTTCATTCCGAAGTAGTCTCGCTCAAAGACAAAACACAGAAAGGTTTGTAAATAGAAATAACATCTTGTATAAGACTACTTAGCATAATAGAAGTTAAAAAAAAGCAAAACTTTGGCTACACAAATCCTTCTTCAGGTCCATTTTTGAGTTTGAAGTATAAAGTGTGTCTGAAACCTTGTCAAAATTTTTCATCTGTACTTGTTGATCTAATGAAGTATAACAATTGGTCTGCTTACAAACTTTATCCTAGCTACAGCAAAATATTACTCACACGTTGATTTTACAAATACATGAAAAATGATTTTGTAACCATTGAGAAAAATCACTCTCTTTTATGAGGAAATATGTGGAACTGGGTGGAATTTTCTGTGAGAATTTCCTTTTAGATGCTATGGAGATCTTTTCCACGTGGTGAAGTTTTCTCCTATGCATCCAGTGAGAGAGGGATGTAGTGCATCATGTCTTCCAAAACCACAGAGATATTTAGGTACTTATAGATGACAAGGAAGACAGACATCCACATCCTCCTCCTATCACAATTCACATTTATCAAAGCTGATATTACTATAATTTCATAGTCCCAGAAAAACACCATCTCTAAACTACACTGACAGAAGTCTTGTATTACCTTGCATTCTCTCTATATCTTAAAAGCAAATAGTGCAAGACACTTCTTTTCTATTGGGAACTCTGATCAAGGGAAGAGGAAGAATATATTTTGATCCAGTCAGTCCTCACTCCTGATGCCCAACATCTTTATTCAACATAGAAACTGGAGCAAGTTTCTCGCTTTCTTGAAAACTCAGAGATTCTGGTAGCTTTCCTGCCAAATGTGTAATTTAGTAATTTTTTTTGACTTTTTTTTTTTTTTTTTACCACCCAAAGGGGCACATGTTGGTTGACCAAAAGCAGCATGTGATTTTGAGGTAATTTTTCGGCAAGTGAAAAAAAAAGGCAATTCAATATACTTGACTTCAGTAATTTGAAACAATCATTTGCTTTCAAATGCACTTAAAAATGTTCTTAAAACTGAAGCAATTGGATAAAATATTTATTCATTCATTTATCCATTTTAATTCACTGAAACTTAAAAAGAAAAAAAGACTTCAAATATTTTCTTATTCCAACTTTTTCAGAACTTTTAGTTTTGGTGGACTGAAGAGAGTTGTTTTAAATGGCTGTATCCAGAAGCTCATAGAGACAAAATATTCAGTCCCAGAATTAATAATTCCAAATATGATAGGAAAATACACTTTCTTTGCTACAAGAGTTGGTTCATTTGGACTGAATTTGGCTGGGTTGACTCTCTTTGGAGAGTGTAATGTCACTACCTCCATGGACCTGTTCTATTCACTGCTAGTCTATCCCTTTTCAGAATTATAAGACACAAAAAAGTAAACTGAAGCAAGTAGACTACAAATAATATTGTCTGGAGCTTTTCAGCTGCTAATTTTATTTTTCCACATCTCACTAGAAATGTGCAGACCTTGTGGTTCATAAATGAAAAGGGGAATAGCTTCCTCATCCCAATACTATCAACACAGATGTTCTCGTGGTATTCCCAGTCAAATGTTTCAGTAACATGTGGAAAGAAAGTAAGAGCAAAAATAAACATTGAAATAAATGGAGGATGATCAGTGTGCAGAACAGGGTGCATTTTACAACTACTAACCAACACAAAATATTTTGAAGAACTAGAGCAACAAACAAACTTGAAATTCTTCATTTGTGGTAAGAGAAATACACAAGTTAAAGTTGGTTTAACAGTTTGCCTAAAAGATATCAAGCAAGCCAGAGAATTTCATGGTAGACCATCCCTGCTTCTGCTTTCTTTATACTTCTTTTTGCATTTGAATTCAGTCAGAAGCTCTCTGTTCAACCATGCTGGCTCGTGGCAAGGTAAACAAGAAATTGGACTTAATTAAGTAGTGTGCCCTTCTTGCAAAGAAAGTGGCCAGATGCATATTGGGCTGCATTAACAGGAATGTAGCCAGCAGGTCCAGGGAAGTAGTTATTCTGCACGATGTGACACCAGTGAGACCACATCCAGAGTACTGAGCTGCGTTTGGGAACCCCCAGTACAAGACATGAAGATGGACATACTGGAGTGAGTATAGTGAAAAGCTACCAAGATGACCAGGGACACATGACATACAGGTTCAGAGGACTGGGTTTGTAAGGGAGAGGTGATAGCACAAGAAACAATGAACACAGGTTGGAATGTGGCAAATGCTGGTTAGATATAAGGCTAAAATTTTTCACCATGAGGATCGTCAAACACTGGAGAATGTTGCTCCACCCTTGGAGATATTTAAAAGTTGATTGAACAAGGCTCTGAGCAACCCACTCCAACTAGACTTGCTTTTAGCAAGAGGTTGGACTAAGTGGACTAATTATTCTATGGTTGTATGACTTTGTGGCGGACATAGTGGGAGGCTAAAAGCATTATTTCTTGTGAGGTAGCATAAAACCTTCAGGCTCTACATGCATTTCAGTGCACATTCTGAACCAGCTGACATGCTCAAAGTATTCCTCCTGCCTCTGTCCCCCTCTTCTGCCTATGGGCAGGAAGCAGTGCTTTCACTGAATTTACTTCTCTTACACCGTAGTAAACAGAAAATGTACGCTTAACATACCTTCTCTATCTTACATGGCTACTAAAGGCCCAGCCTTGAGTTATAACTTTGATTGAAGATACCACGTTAATGGCTGATACAAGGACATTAACCTATACTGATTTCTCCAGAGTTGTGCCAATCTACAGGACTATCTGTACTTCATGTTTACTTTTTCATCTACTTTGTTTCATTTTCCCAGAGTAATATTATCTGAAATTACTTACTGTATTTAAATAGTGCCTTCTAATACACAGAACAAACTGTTTTATAAAAACAGAAATTTCCTTTTTTTTCCTCACTCAGTTATTCAGCATATATACAAGGAGTGTTTGTAATATATTTAAAGATAATATCAATAATAAGTGAGATTCAAACATAAGAACTGACTACAAAAGTCTGATTTGGTGAAACCTTTACTGATATCCTAATGTGATGGAAAAGATGACAGCATTCACCTCATGTAACTTTAGTCATTTAAAGCTGGCTAATTTAAACTAATCTCTAAGTGCTCCCTACAGTCAATGGGAAATTGTAAGCATCCCTAGAGAAATATCATTCCTGTAGTAGATATATTTTTTAGGATGGGATGAATCACCCTCTAAAATCTCCCATCTTTTTACATTAACTTTCGGTAGAGTCTAGATAATCTGAGTTAATATAGATAGCTATGTACGCAAAAAAATGGGATGAATTCCATGCACTGGCTGGAAGATCCATTTTGGAATCATTGAATATAATTTCCTGGTGCCTTAGACAGCTAAGTGTTACAAATTCTGTAAGAAGAAAATCATGCTCTATTTTAACAGCTCTAGGAGATGGGCACCAAAAAAAAAAGCTACTGGGAAGCTGTTCAAGAATCTCTGATGGAAAGGTAGAAACTTTGTCTCAGGTCCCTCAGGATCTTGCATTTCTTTTCCCATTTATCCCTTTTCTTTTTGTAGTAACATTACCTTTTAGTTCAGAAAGTTCTTTCCACTCATAAAATTTACCCCACTGTATTTATATAGAGTAGTTGCACCTGCAGTTTTCCCAAACTGAACAAGCCAAGCTGCTTTAGTCTACTGAATCCCTCTAAACTTTTTCCTTTCCCATGATCAAGTAGTAGGCCAGCTCTGCAGCTATTCTGGTTTGAATGTGTCTTTCATGGCTGCTGGCTGTCAGAAGCTGTACACAGATGCCTCATCCTCTCTAGCAAAAAACAAACAAAAAAGTGCAACAGCAAGCATTGTTTTGCACATTTAAGCCACAGATAGTAACATTTGGATCAGGGTATAACTTATGTTTGCTCACAGTTGCAAACCCATGACCTTGAGCAGAAAGATTTAGTTTCCCAATGCACAAAGTTGTCGTGCAAGGGAAAGAAAGAAGGCCTAGATCTTCTTAGACAGTACTGATGGTAGGATTGCGTTCACTTACCAGGACATTGTAGGAACGAACTGTGTTATAAATTGCTTGAAGAGATTCTGAAAATTGCTTGCAGAAGTCAAGTGAAAATAAAAAAAAAATACCAGACTACCAAATACTTTTTATATGTAAGCCATATTTCCTTGTAAATCCTGTCCTTTCTTCAAAATGGATATGTGGTTAGATCCAGAGTGAGAAATACGAAAGAGAAGCTAGACGAGGAGGAAGATGCAATTGTGAATGTAGGTTACACAGACAAGCAGGAAACATCTGCTACAAAAGCAGGCCTGACTGAAAACCTGGAAAAACCATGCAATGGAGCCCAAAAAAGGATATTGTATTAACCCAGCACTGTGGGGTTTTTTTTGTTTGGAGGAGTTCAGGGGTTGGTTTGTTGTTTGGTTTTTTTTTTCCCCAGGGGGATCCAAAACGTCCCCTTTTCTTGCTTCTCCAACTTCATTTCAAGATGCTGACCAAACATTCATTTCTAATTAAGGTGATATATTTTGAAAATCTCTTCTGATGGTGAACTAAGAGAGTATTAGCATAATTTAGTTTCCATCTTTTCTTGGCAGTGAGACTGATTTTTTCTGCTAACTTAAAACAGCAGCATAGTAAAAAAATTAATTCATGGTAAGCATTAATGGAGAAATATTAAATCCAATGTTTAAGCATAAAAATAGGCCATTTAAAATATTACTTTACAGTGAACCACTGAGACTGCTGAAGCTACTAGATTTTCAAGAGTATATTCATGGACAAGTTATAGCAGAAGGATTGTAGCCGTGTTGCTTTGAAGTTACCACCAAGTATATCTTTTATGAAAAGATAATATCTTTTATTAGACCAATGGATATTGCTTCAAAAACACAAGCTTTTGGCTCAGAAAACCTTCAGAAATCATAAAAGGACCCTAGAGTCCAAAAGCTTCTCTAATTTCTTTAGCTGTATTGACTGGAGTGATATTAGTAACAATACTTCCTCCTCCTGCAAACATTTCTTTCCACATGCTGTAAAAATCATAAAAAATGATACTCTAGTTATCATGGTTGATCAACACAGTCTAAAATAAAGCATGTCCTGCTAAACTTAGACAGAACTAAAAATAGCTGTTTGCTCAGGTTATTGCACTTTTTTTCAACTTTCAGAATCAGGATTTGGTAACAAATCTTTCTTGCTAAGCTTTTTTTTCCCCTTAGTACAGCAAGCATCTTCTCTGTCCTTGGCAACATTATTGATAAAAATTTATAGAAGATGTTCCTCATATTTTCCTGATACTTTTTTAGGAAGGGCTGATGATTTTTCTTCCCCTTGGGAAGTGTATTTTCTCATAGCTACCTATGGTGAAGAGTAGCATATAAGCTTAAAGGTGGTTAAAACACCTCTGTCTCCTGCTCTTCTGAGTTTAGTCACTGAGCTGAGCATGTTTATCATCTGTAACTACCATTGCTTCCAATCAGTTTAACAATGTTTATTACTGGAATCCTACAAGAGGCCCAACAGGCCAGTTCTCCCTGTTTATGGCTTTAACAATAGTCCAGTGCTTTTCTCTAGACTAGACACTACAAAGCTAACTTTAGGTTAACTTAAGCTAACTTCAGGCTTGAAGCAACCTTAACAGACTGCATGCTCTGTTAGAAAGGTTTTGACAATTCAGAACCATCTTTTATTTTCTTATAATCTCAGAAAATAACTAACTAATTAACTAACTAAATAAATAATTGTGTTCTTCAAAACACATCATTGCCAAAGGTGGTCATTAGGAACAGGCAAAGGAGAACAAGTTTTCATAGATTTTCCAGTCTGAAGAGGCTGCTGGCAATGAGAAAGGGGATAAGAGGGATTCCTTAACTGAAGACAAAGGAAATGGAAGACTACGTCCAGAAAAGCACCATGAAGTTATGCAAATGAATGTTTCAGAATACTACTGTGTAAAACTCTGAGATGTTTTTCATCCTATAAGCACATCAGTATACATAAGTACATGCAACTATACAGCACCTTGCTTCCCCTGATGAGATGCCAGAATCACCTGCATTGCTATCCGTACAAGGTTAAGCATGGCTGCAGAGAAGCACAAGTGTTATGACTATAAATATAATGGCATATAATCAGTGCTAGAAGTTGTTGCTATGCCTTTTTAATGAACATAATTGAGGTCCAATAACAATGTTTTTGAAAGTGCTGATACATTTCAAAATGCATTAGTTTTAATACAGTTGCTCATTGTTTTGCTATCCAATAAAATAATATTATGAAGTTGTGATACATTTACTAGATCTAGCAAAATAAAATAAATTATAATGGAGCAAACTGGTGCACACACACTACAAAACTACTAATAAATATTTACAGCTGAGAAAGGCAATACAAGTCTTGAATAGCATGATAGTCAGTGAAAGTATATTATAAAGCTAGTATACGGTGAAATAGTAGTCACTGGAAGGTCCACAATATAAAAAAAAAAAAGGAAGGAGAGTGCAGGGGTTACAGGAATCTTAATGAGGTGACAGTCTGTACGGAACTAGGAGTCAGTAGCATAGCCAAAAAAGAAACTATCCCTCAGTCTACTTAGAACTGAGTGCAAAAGCAACTGAAATTACCTTTGAAAACTGCAGGCAAATAATTATTTACATTTGAGACAGGAATTATATAAGGCACCAGTGAGTTGTACACCTCTTTTGTTATACATATTCAGGAATGAAATATTCATATTAGAGCTAGCTACCAGAATTATTAAGGGCTTTTGTGTCTACCTTAAAGTAGGAAATGCAGATTGTCAGTTGCTTAGCTTGATCAAACTAACCTTGAGATAGGAAGACTCTGATCTCTTGAAATACAAGTGAAATAAACTTTAGGGAGTGAAAAAACAAACAAACAAACAAACCAACCAAACCAAAACCAAAACACCCCTACACTTAAGAACAATGTGGTCAATATTTCATCATAATAATTATATAAAAAAAGACAAAATTAAAAGAGAAAGGTATACAGTGGGTATAATGTAACTGAGAAATCAGAGAAATTATAGAATTTGATTAATTTATGACAGGGATCATGTAAAATGGTTTGCAAGAGCAGAGGATTGGATCCAGTGAGTGGAGAGATTTCTTTCAATTCTACATCCCTAACCTTAAATAAAAAAATAATTTGAAAGCTGTATATAAACCAAGTAAATGGGGAAAGTAGTTTTCAAGAAGAAAAAAAAAAATTGCAGTAGCAGGTATTTCATTCAGATATGGACCATGGTATAAATCCATTTCCTCATCTCCTGGTCCAGGGGTAACAGGACCGCTATGTGTAACTGGTTTGTGAATGCCTATAGCATATGCTGATTTTCATCACTTTTTTCTTTAGTTTATTCGTCTTTATTGTAGTACTGCAGGTTAATAGGGTGAGGAATTGATATTCTGCAAAATCGAAGAACCATGCACTCCAACTCTAAAAGGGACAAAAGAACTGTATTAATCACACGGTTCCATGTTTCTGACTATAAAAGCACAGCAGAGATCCTGCAAACTGGCAAAAGGAACTATGGCTATTGAAAAAGTACTTCAAAACTTCAGAGGTAGAAGAAAAGAAACTGCGAGAAGTTAAATCCCGTTCCCTACATTTCCTATAAGGTCTGAGAACTAGTCTGGGAACCCACAGTGTACTTAAAAATAGGTGTTTAACATTCAGGTACTGGCCTATGACACACTGTGTGCCTCAGTACCTCTTTAATCAAGGACAGGGGACAGGGAAGGACAGGGAGCAGCAAAGCACATGTGCCCTACAAACCCTACAGTGTCGGCAGCTGCGCACTGACAGAAGTTCTGTTTGTAAGATTTTCGCAGACGTGGCTTGTGCTCTGTATATGTTGAAAGCACTTTTATATTGATATAATCATATATTAGTATAAATGGTATAATTGTGTCCTTATCAAGTGTGTACACAGTCATTATGTTTATAGTTCTTGGGTCAAAGGAGTCCAACAGAAGTTGGGTGGTTTTGTGCTCGACACTGAATATATGCTGTTATATCAGCATTTCTGAAGGTCATAAATAAATTATGGTACAGGTATTTTGTATGCTGCATATATGCCTAATATTGTGGGCACACAGCACAGATTTCATATGTTTGGAAACACAAATTGGCTTTCTTTTTCTTTTTTCATTAAGTCGCGAAAGCCAAGAGTTACCAAATATATGTGGTGACTGAGGTATCACAAGTCATCTCCAGTTTCTATAGAATGACATAAATTAGAAGAATTCAAAGCTCATAATAATTTCTCAATATATCTATTTCAGTGCAGTACAAAAGGTCTAAACTGGTGAGTTGCTAATGACTAACACAAGCTAATAGCTATTTGTATACTTCAAGGTAGTTGAAGGGCAAGCAGTTCAGTTGCTGTAATAGCAAAAGTAAGTCATTAACTCGTGGAAAGATCTCAGCTAACTTGGAGCGTAAAGAAATAACCATAGAAGTACTTTATTTTGCAAGGCAAAAGCGGACACATTTGGTTTTAATGGGTTTTGTTAATTAAAGAGGTACGCAATTTTACTATAGAAATATAATCCCTAATGTCCATAAAAACTTCCCAAATCTCTGATGCTCCTGAAAAGCCCTGTGTTTTCACTGAACAGACATGAAAGGAGCAATCTGTGATAGAGGTCTGAACAACCGTTCTTGAAGAACAAGAAAGAAGAACAAGCGCTTATTGTTAGAAAGTTCTATAATACTGCAGAGCTTTGTTTTCCCATGGTCTAATAATGTGTACTACGGAAAAAGAACCCCTTAAGATACATAAATATAATTTTTCTCTGATTCTGTCAATACTTATAGTCAACCAGTTCTTCTCATACTCCTCTGGTCTACAGTCATAGTCAGAGCTCTCTGAGTGAAACATGGTTTTCTTCGCAGTTGCCTTTCACAAGAGGTCAAAAGGCTGTTACCCTCCAGGAAGATGTTGGAGTGATCTTACTAAAGCTATAAACTGAGTCTCAAAGATCTCATTAAAAAATAAAGTAGAATTTATCAAACATGACAAGGAAGAGTCACATAAATATTTAATTACGTTCTTTGCTTGTATTGTATTAATGACCTCAAGAAGTATCAGAGCCCCATTTTGGCTAAATGCTATGCAAACTTACAGAAACAGCCTGTGACACAGACAGTTGTTACAGTAATTACAGCAGCAAGTCCAGCACTGAAGAAGGAAACAGTGGGAGTGGAGACGAATCTTTAAAATAGATAATGGTATGTGTGCTGAGGGCCAACAAGGTATATCTTCGTAAACCCAGCAAAAACTAGTTCAAAAAGGTACTGCCAATCTATATGCAAGAAAAGGAATATTCTGTTTGTCAAGCATCAGCCCTTCCCCCTGGCATGTCCTGTTCCCTTTTCTGTGAGCAGTATGCTGGCTATGTGGCCTGGAGTCCTGACATCTAATGTCAGCATCTCTCCAGACCTGACTCACTGCACTGCTACAATTTTTAGATTTCTTTCATGTGCTTAGCTTATAATGACAACAAACAGCCTCCTCTAAAAATAAGTCTCCATGTTTCTTCAAAGCTCAATGTTACAGTGGTTCTTCTATATCATGTTCATGGCACATTTTACAAAGTTATCATCTATTGTAATTATTTTTTTGGATGCTCTGCTGTGTAATTTACAAAGACATATCCTTGTTTAATTTAGTGTTTGTTTTTGAAACAAGTTAATTAAACCAGTAGAAATACATATTTTTTCAGAGTACATAAGGCTTATTTTAGTCTGGTTTAGGTAAATTAAGAGGAAATTTGAGCTAAATAAAGCAAAATAAAAGAACAAAGAAATGAAAGCAAAGCCTAGTCTAAATTTCTATATGTTAAATTTCTGCCAACATAGCTAAGTAAATTAGGCACATTAAAAATCACAGCACTAAGCAGCATCGCTATCCTGATTGAATAATGGTAGCATAGCCATATCAACAAAAATGTCCTTTACTGTATAGTTTATTTTATTCAGGTACAAACTCTGACAAATTGTGAAATTGGTATAAATGGAAAGTAATTTCGAGAATGGAAATTGGAGTAAATGGAAATTGATATAAACGGAAAGCTCAGAAAGTTTGCTGGTACAGGTTTTCAGTACGGATAGGTTATCAGATTCTTTCTGCTATGGTTAAGTGCCTAAAGATGGATTCAAACAAATGTGAAAGCACGAACAGACCTCCCGAAATCCTGCTGTGCTTGTGATGGCAACCACCTTCAGCCCTCCCTTTCTCAGGGAGGTTACTGGCCTGCCATTCACCAACAGTTTCAAGAGCTGGATTATAATCCCTTATAAGCAGGATTTTGTGAGCAAGAAGTCTCAAAAAACAAAAAAGGAAGCTTTTTTCCCCCTGACTAAACGATGATACTCACTGTTGCAGAATGTTGTGTAAACCAGAGGTATAAACGGTTTTGAAAAGTGGTTATTATGGTGGATGGGCTAATATTAAACAAAATGGCTTGGTTACAATAATCAGCGCAGGAAGCCTGAGAAGCACAGGCAGCTAGAAACTGCGAGGCTGTCCCAGAAACAATCCCTCCAGGCACGCTCAGTTTCTTACGTATCAGTAGCCCATGCTAAAGAGAGTTGGCTACAGTGGTCTTTGGTCAAGGCAAGTATCATCACTCTTACACTAAATGAGAGGTTTGCAAGCCCAGCCTGTTTGGACTGCAGCAGGGTAGGAAGCACTCATGTAACAGCTCCACCAGCAGATCAGAGGTGAGCAGGGGACTGGTGACAAATCAGCCAGGAGTGAAGGGGCAGGTGCTTAACACAGCCGTTGGCAGAGCATGTCTCCATCTGTCCCCTCACCAAACTGCAAGAAGTTTTCATTTAAATAAAGCCAGAAAACTGCAGCCTTTCAGAAGATGTATTCATCTAAGAGTGCTTCAAATCCATTTCCACATCATGATTTCCAAATAAGTATTCCCTCTGCTCCACATAGCTTCTGTCCTTTGTCCTGTCCTAGGAGACCCACTTTGCCATGGTAATTTTCCTGACAGGAGTTGTCAACCTGCATCCAGCTCAACTCTGGTTTTAAAGACTCAGGCCAATATATGCATCTATGTATACACCTAAAGGTATATGCATAAAGGCCTGTCTATATACTATAATATTCTTCCATAATATAAATATATTCTATATATCATAGTTTGTTGAACATTGTATTTATCTCCAAGTTTTCCTCTGCTATATATGAAAAAAAATACTCGTATATTAAACACGATCTGTCAAAAACAGGTGTTAGGCAATTACATTCTGAGGAAAGAGAGTTTTTAATAAGATGAAAAATGAGAGATTTTATAAGTTAGGTGGTCCATATGTTGATGTTTGGGCAATGATTGTTCTTAAAGTATTGAGGAAAACCATTGCTACCCCTTAAGCTTAAATGAAAGTTCCGCCCTATGGCTTAATTGTATGCAACCTGATTTATTTGGGGTTTTGTTTTTCTTCTATGATAGTTAAAAAGTAGATACGTGTTAAAAGGTTAAAAGGAGAAGAACCACTGTCAGCTTTGTGAAACAGGCAGCAAAAGCAGTATGGAGCACTAGATTCTTACCCATAGTTAGGGGAAATGTTCTCATTGACATTTTAAACTCTGGCTTGGGGCCTTCAAGAGACTTTGGATGGAACGAACAGTTCCATCAGATGATAAAAAATATAAATATGGGCAGAGTTGACATGACTTAGTGCAGGAAAAGCTCATGAATTTTTTTATCATGTTTAATTTTCATACCAACAAATGAAAGTTCTAAAACTCTACTTGTGGTTTCCTGGAATAATTAGTAGTGGAGGGAGATACCAACAGTTTGACTTTGAAAGTTTGTGATATTTGATACAGGTAAAAATATCCCAGGAACAGCTGTAATTTACATGCATGAAAGTGTTATGGAGCTCTTACAGACTTGTCATTTTCAAACTTCTAGAAGCCAAAGAAGATAATAAGATTACACTATTTCAGTTACACTGGAGAATGTTTTGTAATATCAGCCACCATATCATGTGTAGGCACACTCTTCGTTCCTGTTTCTTTATTTTCTAATTTTTTTTTCTATCTGTTGTATAATACACGTGATACAGTAGGGCAGCGATAGAGTAAATGGAGTGTGGGGGGTAGAAGAAGGGGAAGAAACTCATAAACTATTGCATGTCATACCCAGTGCAAACAGTATCAAGTATATTTTCATGGGCCATATACGAATATCATTCCATGAGCCTGATCTTAGGTGACGTTACTTGCTTTGCGGATCCTAAAGAGATACTGATAGCTGAAATCAGGAAGTTCAGTTCCATGAGTGCAGAGAATTTTCTGCTGCGTTCCATTTTTCCTATTTCCGTGAGCAGGTTATGTCTTCAGAAGGGAGATCCGTGAAGTCATAGGCCCTGATGGCATTTCCATTTGTTGCTTTTACTGCTCCTGTACAAGATTTATTTTCCCAGACTTCTCTTTTTTTCTCTCTAGAAAAAGAACATCACAGTATTATTACAATTATACACAATATTATTACAATAAAGCATATGGGAAGTATAAAACATTATGTATGTATGGTGGCATATCAATAATCAGGGAAACATCACTGACCAGTTATACTCCCTCTTATCCCGAGATTGGGTGTTGAGAGTAATAATCTTCCAACCCATGTCACTGCTCAATCCATTGAGATGTTTACAATGTTTCCACACAAAAATGAAAATTAAAAAAAGGAACAATATTTTTTGCACAAGGAGTAATATGGCCAAATTTTCAGCTGTGATTTAGGGAAATTATATTAGCTAGAGATCCATCATCAGTGCCAGCGACAATACTTGTGGTTAGTGCTTGTCTCCCCTCTGAGCCGCCCAGGGAATACTGCCACATCAGTTTTCTATCTTTGGTATTTCGCTACTACTCACTAGCATAGAAATTGTCAAATAAAATCTGGGTAAACACACTATAAGTTCAAACTTCCCATTTAGATATTTTGTTGTTGCCCAAACATCACTTTTAGATTAATTTTTTGTTTACTGCTCACAGACAAGCCCATTTTTCTTGAGTGCCTTGAGTGTTAAGGAAGCTTTGAATTCTGAAAGAGAAATGTTCCAACCAAATAGGATTAATAAATAATCTACTTCACTTGATTTACAGGGCCTGATTGTCTTTTTGCTCATACCAGTTTTATGCTTGTATAGCTATATTAAAGTAAAGTGATTTCTTTCTGTGAAATGAATGATTTCTCTTCTTCCCAATAAAACGAAAGAAAAGGAAGAGGAAGAACTATGAGTTCTCTCTTATCCTCTTTCCCATCTTTTTTTTTTTTTTTTAATTTGATTACAAGAGCAGACTTATGACACGTTGTGATGAAGAAATTAAGAACAGATAAGGAAGGCAGTTCCTCATTTGTGATAAGCAGTGATTCTATGAAGTAACAGGATAGTGGTAAAGGTTACAATTCACTTCAAATGAAACATACAAATATCCATAAGCATATGCTTTGTAGGTGGGGGTGTAATGATTTTCAGTGCATTTCTGTTGAATATGACAGTTGGGATCATATTTCAGTAATTATTAGCAGCTTGGTTCATAACAGCTTGAAGACCTTGTGCTCCTTTCCGTGTCTTCCCTCTATTTTCCACAAACATGAAAATTGAAGTGAACGTGGATTACATACCTGGGAAATTATTTCCTTGTTCCAGAATTCCTTTCCAAATGAGAGGTACAACTGGTCTTATAGCAGCCTTGCTCCAACAACCCAGTGAGGCTTTTCACTGACTCTTCAGTTACAAAATCTGTTGGCAAATATAAGCCTTATCTTCCCCCATTCCTTACAGGCATTGAGGTGAGTAAGGATGTCTTGCTATTCACTTCTTTACTGACTCTGTATCTTGTCAGAATATCCCTGATGGCTTTGTACGTTTTATTATACAGATAAGCCTCAGCTTTCACTTAGTTACTTTTTTTACAATTTTTCAGACCTTGATATGAAAATTTTCTGAATTGGAGCTCTTCTGGTGGGGTGGAGCAGGAATTGTGTTATATCTCAAACAACAGTCATTTGAGTAATTGTGATCACATTAGGGTTAACGTTTGTGTCTATCAAATGGCACAGGAAAGTGTTGCAGAAAAAGTTAAGTAAATAAAGCAGAAGTTCAGGCTGCTCTTTCTGTCAAATAATTGTGTTTGTTCTTCACAGAGAGGCCTATTTTTTTGTTCATAATGAATCCAGACTTTAAGCTTCATGTTCTCTGAGGTAAGTACTTACAATAATGGTCAAGGTGTTCTTTACATATTAAATAATTTTGCTTTCCTTTTCTTATAATTTTTTCTTCTAATAGAGAATTCTCTTGTAAGGATTAGTTTTCTGATGAAACTAATGCTAGTTCACTATTACTGATACCATTAAATTGATAATTGAAATTACCTCTAAATTACTTTTTAAAATCTTGTAACGTCTTTATATTCAATAAAGAGAATAAAAAAGCAAACAGGAATAAAATAAGGTGAAATGCTGAGGTTCCTTTTCTGGTTTATCAAGAAAAGCAGGGATTTACAAATTAGTATCATGAGGTTCATCTCCACTCACTTCAGTTATGTAAAATTTTTGTACATGGGGCCATGCGGGCTCCCTTTTTTATCTATGGAGAGAGATAGGTACCTCAAAAATTATTTACTCATCTATTTTAGAAATTTACCTTTCAGTAAGTGACCTTTCTGTCACTTTACAGACATCCTTGTCTCTCTCCCTTGACTAGAGGCTGTATACCCAACCTTTAGATAGCTAGCGAAGGATTCAGTCACCTTAACACAGGCCATTGCAGGTAACCAGTGTAAGTCCCAGTGTAAGAGCAGTGTAAGTTACTGCTCTAGAGGGCCCCAGGTTTCCTAAATAACTCATATCATTTTAGCCAACCTCATGCAGATGTGCTACAGTGCCTAAGCCGAGGCATGGCAAGAGACTCTGAAGTGGCTAAAGCAGCACCAGAGGCCTGGAGTTTAGTTTTGGGGTTGCCTTAAGTTTCAGCAGCTTTATATGTAATAGCACTGGTGGTGGCACAGACACAAACGTATCTCCATCCTTTCCAAAGTTTCGTGAAGTTTTTTGGGAATATCATGCAATGACTTCCGAGCTGGCTGCCTGAAGGCCAGCTTGGGTCTGGAAGTGGCATAGCCACAAGGAGATACTGCTGAATCTGACCTTCTCAGCTGTCAGTCACTGGCTTTTCTCTTTCCAATTTGCAAGTTTGCACACAGCCAAATCAGGCATCCTTGTTCCACGTTCCCCGACCCCCTGCTTCTGGTTCTAGATTTAGCATGGACATTTCTTTATGATGGCAGAAATGAGGTATTAGTCATTTCTTTGGAGAAGGACTTCTGGCAATACTTAATGCTCTGGATACAGCATAAACTACTGTACCTGTAGTGTCTCCAGGTTCACAAAACCTGGCGTGGCCTGGTGTGCATTTAGTTGAGGTCTCTCAGCTTGAGGTTTCCTTCATGGCACTCTACTGTGTGGCATAGACATGGCCTTAGGCAGACTCCCACAGGCATATGTGAAGGGAGGGAGGGGGCCTTTTCTGCAAACCAGTACGGTAAACCACATCTTTAATTTCACTTAGGCACTGTGGGCCACCCCTTCACTCTGCTCCTCAAGTCTCCCAGTACGCGTGGCGCCATTCTGCCCCAGACCTGTACAGGTGCATGAGGAAAAGGAAGAGGCTGCCTGTGTTCTTTTCCCTACTTGGCGCACCTTGCATTGCAAGCCAGGATTTTGCCTTGAGCATCAGTTCTAAGAGAGAATATCATACAAATAAAAGCAAAGTCTTTCATTCCATCATGTCATTAAATAATAATCCTAAAGTAGAAATTATGTACAGCGTCTGCAAGATTTCTTCTTTATATTAAATGTTGTCTGTTTTTAATGTTCACTTGTAAACCCTCTGGCTTTCATTGCAATAAAACTAATCTTCAAAGTTCTGAAGCAATATGAAGTTTCCCAATGCTCCTTAAAAAACCTCACCCAGTTTCGAAGGTATCCGATTTCAGAAGCTGATTACTTGGCTGAATAAAATATCTTTACTCACCTGTTCTAGTCGTAAACTTATGTCATCCTGAAAGCTGCATTTTTTGCACAGAGAGAAACTATAACTGACCGCAAGTGCTAGGAAAGTATTTGTCTACTGAATGAGTGACTGAGAAGATTCAAATTAGTTGCCTTGAATAATGTACAAAAATAGCATGTTACCTATGTACTTCGTTTATATTTGTCTTTTTCCACTGATGTTTTTATTTGCATTACAATTGTGCCTGATCTAGACCAAGACAGGTAATGTGTCAGCACACGCAAAGATACATTTCCTTTCCCAAAAGAACTGTTTATTTTCAGACAAGAAATAAGAGGTGGGTGTAACCAATATAGCAGGGGGGAAGGATAAAGGTAAAATTGAAAAGATAATGCAGCTGCACGGGTAATGAGTGCCTAATGGTTTTGATTAAATTAATTTGTTTTTAATTAGTTATATAACTCTTGCTTGACTCTCCCACATTGTGTTTGCAGAGTTGGCAGTTAGGAAAACCATCTCCCTGTTTGCACATTTCATCTGGAAATCGTTTAGAAACAATAAACAACTACATGATGCTATTTTAATGCAGAGTATTTTTTTCTCAGAAGTCTATTGCTGTACAACACTGTTCATCTCATTTCCAGCCCTCAAATCTGGTACCGAGGCACTCATAAAAGTGCAGGCATTCACAACACTTTATTTTGCTGGGATACCAAACTCTGTGAGACATAACTGTCTGTTTATATAACATAACTGTTATATAAACAAAGAAATAGTCTATTTCTATACGTGTCAAATGTAAGCATAGAAATTAACCAAATACATCTTGACTGGTTTCTCCCCTCAAATTCACCCCCATATACGGGGAAATGGAAACCCTGCCATGTGGGTTACAAAAGCACAAGAGAAAAACACAATCACCAGATTGATGGGATGACATCTCCAGCAAACTGAGTGTAAAATCCTACACGAATAAAGTTGCTAACTAAGGCTTCAAGCCCTTATTTAGTAAGATGCTGTAAGCACCCATATGGTTGTTCTGAAGTTTAAATCCTGTTTCCATGCTTGTATTCCTAATTAGTCATGTGTAGTGCTTTGCTGAATCGGGGCCAATAAGAAGACATTGCTGAGTAACCCCAATACATTTAATCAGTGATCTGAACTACATGCCTTTATTTGGTTTAAACTGTTATCCTAAAAAACATAATGCACTATTTCTGATGAGTCTCCTACTTGCTCCTTTTAGATTTTTATTCCTTTGGGTCCTTTGAATAGTTAAGATGGGGATAATGTATGTTACATACTATTTTAAACTGGGGGTTTGGGTTTGTTTGGTTTTTTTTGTGGGTTTTTGTTTTGGTTTTCAGGGGGGTTGATTTTTTTTAGGTTTTTTTTTGTATGCTACTGACTAATCTCTTTTACAGAAACTTAAAAAAAAAGATAAGAGGAAAAAAAGACATTCACATTTGATTTGGGAGGAAGCCAGTGTCAACGTGACCAATGATGGGAACACTGATGATATGTTGGGTGCGTCTTTCAAGTTCTGGAACATGTAGAAGCCTGTTAAATGGGGCTGAGAGATTCTGACAGAAGAGCTCACCTGGCAATAAAACTCACTGCAGGGAATAAGGGAAAAAAAAAAAAAAAAACAACAAGAAAACTTGTCAGGTTTTAAAATTCTCTTCCTTCTGCACAGGTCTCAAATCAGAGTAACAAACGTAGCTCTTTCAAGTGAATATTCTGTGCATCCCTGATATGAAAAAGCATGAGGTGGTCTTTCTTTAACATCCCCAAAATATTCTTTGCTCTTTTTAAAATGACTCGTGGGTGTGTTTTCTTTCATAATTAAATACTTTGTAACTTCTGTTGTTTCATTATGTGTAAGTAAAAAGCCTGACAAAGACGTGACCTCTCTGACTTTTCTTTGAATTCGGTGTTCACAAAAACTGTTGGTTTGTCTACCAGGTGGTCTTGTTGTAACTGAGTTGTAGCATATACCATGTGCCGTATACTTATACTACTATGAACATTTAAAGCCAAAAACGTCCTTTGAGGTTCCCACCTCCTCTGCTTTTAGTATTGTGCAAGTGCTTCCCTCCTCCAGTTCTGCTTGCCAGTGTTCCTCTATTCCAGTCTCAGCAGGTGAGAATAGTTTCCACTATGCAAACTCAGTACTCTGTTTCTCTACTGAAACTGAAACAGAGTACGGCTATTGTATCCAAGCCAAAGTCTGACTGTGCTTTCTTGAATATAGCTGGAATAAGATAACAATAGCAGCTGAGAGGTGTTGCCACAGGTTTCTGGTCAGGCTGAAGATGCAGAATTTTAGCACATTATGAAACCATACAGTGGAGTTTCATGGTTATATGCTCAAATTTGTATCCCATATAGATATTTATGTCATGGTGCCGTCAGTTCTATTTTTATCTTATTTGGCCATTGCATCTAAAATGGCAATGCTTTTTGCACCTTTGTTTTGATGTGTACATATACCCTAGTTGCCAATTAGTACTATGTTAATTGCTTCATGATCTGGCCAGAGGATTTGGACTGCAATTAAAATAGTTTTTGTATTTGGTACCAAGTAACCATTATGGCTTCATCTAACTAGGATCAAAAAACTAACAAACAGATGTGAAAGAACTTGTTCTAAAAGTGCAGTACAACCACGTTATATTTAACTCACATTTGCATGGATCCCACCTATGTGTTAAACTGATGAATTTTACCACCTTTTCCAGACAAGGTGGACTTTTCAGTCATTTCTAAGCTAATCTAGATTCAGCGTCACTGTAGCCCTTCAGTCATCCCACCCATCGTATTCATAGTCACTGACTATTACCTCTGGAACAAAATAACAAATTCTTATATTTTTTTTTCCCCTTTGGGGGTGGGGGGGGAGGAATTTAACAGCTTGAAGACCAGAGGATATAAAGCTTAAAATGATGGTCTTCTATAAACACAGACGACATGAGAACTATGAATTAGGAAGCTTAATTAAACCAGGAAGGAATGAACTAGTGAGAAATATGCCAGTGAAAAATAAACCGTAGAAAAATTGCATCTTACAGTCATGCAGAAAGACAGAGATTGTAACACTAGACATTAAATTAAAACTTGGACTGTATTGAGTATCGCCAAAACTTTTGCTTGAAAGGTAAAATAGCAGATGACTACACCTCTTCCATTTTACTTGTCTGCTGTTTTTAATCCTGCCCTTGTTAATCCATTTAAAACAAAATGGAGGGAATTCATTTTATATTATCCTGTGGCTCCACTTGAACACCTTTAAATCCAAGTTATCCTTGCAAATTAATATTTCTGAATAATATTAAACTCCTGCTACAAAAATCCCCCTACTCCCAACCCCCAAAACCTCCCTCTTGAAGAAGAGAATAACTACCCTTAATTCTTAGCACTAGCATTGAAGTATTTGCTATGGCCATTCATTCAGAATGAATAAAAATGATGATGAACAAAAGACTATAAAAGTACAGTGCATAGCAATAATGTATTTTGAATCTGCCTGTTTCTCTCCATCCATCTCTCATTTGCTGTATGCACTGTCATTCTTAATTAACCCACTGTATTCTCTCTCTGATTTGGACTGCTGAATGACAGAGTCATTCAGGTTGGAAGGGACCTTGGAGGGCTCTCGCTTCAGACAGGGTCGACACTGAAGTCGATCAGGCTGCTTGGGACTTTACTGGCTCCACCGAAGGTGGAGATTCCTTGGCCTTTCTGCACAACCTGTTTCAATGCTTAGTTATCCTCACAGCCGAAATCCTTTCCTTATATCCAGCTGGAACTTCTCTTGGTTTGGTCTGTGCCTGTTGTCTCTCATCCATGTGCCACTGAGCAGGGTCTGGCTTCATCTCCTTGACGCCTGTGGGCAGTGGGAGCTGCTGGTCAGTCCCACTGAAGCCAACCCTGCCCCAGGCTGGACAAGCCCAGCTCCCTCAGCCTCCCCTCACAGGCCAGGCGCTGCAGCCCCAGCCATCACAGTGGGCCTATGCTGAACTCACTCCAGTTTATCAGCATCCTGGTTGTCCCAGGGGCCTAAAACTAGATGCAAGAAGCCAGATGTGGTCTAACAAGTTCCAAGTAAAGTGGGATAATCGCTTTCCTTCATCTGTTGACTACGCTCCTGTTGATACAGCCCGGTATGCTGTTAGCCTCCACTGCTGCCAGGGCACACTGGTAGACCTGACCTCTGGAACAGCTTTAAGCGACAGATTAAAGTGATTTGGCAATTAATGCTTTAATTGTTCTCCTCCTCTCAGTTCACAGAATTTCCCAGGTCAGAATAAATGAAACTGGGTACAGAATGTGCAAACTCTTAGCGGGAAGACGTAAACATTATAATTCACCTGAAAATCATAGGCCCTTCGGTGTGGACAGCACAGATGCTTATAACATATATGTTAATTTGTCAGCTTATATTAGATGATCCAGTCAGTGTGGGCCTGAAAGACAACTTCTGGGAATCTCTGCAAGCCCCTTGGTCATTTAGTCATTTAGATTTCTTGCAGTTCTACACTTAATGCTCTTTTTTTACTGATCACCTCAGTGTGGAATATCACTCTATTCTCTAAAGTGGATGCCTTCTTTGGATGCTTTCCATCAGGTTAACATTTCAGTGGATTAAAGCTCTGTATATTTGGGCAACCTTTTGTCTAACATTTATATTATGTTTTGTTATGCCACACTGATTACACTGATGACATGAAATAACTGGCCTGTGAACTGATTTGCCCGTCAAAGGCTTTCAGATGTGCAAATGTGTATGATTTCAGTCAGCAACGTAAGAGGCCATAAAGAACTGTGACCACTTAGCCTGGAATACGAAGTGGGACATGAGGCTTTCCTATGCAGGTCTATGTCAATATTAAAAGCCAGGCACATGACTATTTCAGTAAAGCACTGCAGCACATGAATAAAGACCCGCTGATTTTTTTCTGAGTAGGAATGGATTGTAGTTATTACAGAAATACTCAGCAAGTATTTAATTTTTAAATGCCCTATTAGTGACCACAGGTAAAGTCTACCTCAGCAACTACTGTTTTTGTATTATCTCACTTCATCTAATTTTTGTTGAAATCAATGCTAGTTTATTACATTTCACTACAGATTTGTCTGTATGTGTGTATGTATGTATAAGTGCATATGTGAGACAGGTAAGGAAGAAGGAAATCCAATTCTGCTAGTGAAATGTCAAAAAAAATCAGTTTGTGAAACATGCCACATGAGAGAAAATTGTTGAAAGATGACAGTATATTGCAGTTATTTTTTTAAAAAATGCACCATTTTTAGTTTTTTTTTCCTTTTTTTTCTGGTAGTGTACAACATTTTTCTCTCTTTTTTTTGTAGCATTGAGCCTTCTGGAGATGAGGAAGATTGTGACTGCTTCCTTTCCAGCCTGAACTCCCTCTTTGCAAAAACCCTAAAAGTAACTCACTTTTTTTCTCTTTCACTCTTTCTGAGTCTCAGTGGGACAGTTTATAAATTCAGACTTTTTTCCTATAAGAATTAGCAACTATATGAAAAAATACCAAACTCCAAAGCCTTCTACTGGGAACAGAGGATTTTGTTTTCTGTGGTGACTTGTGCAAGTTGCAGTTAAAGGCTCCCTTTCTGCTCAGTTGCCTTTTCGGCCTGGCCTTCCATGATAACCTCTTATTGAATCGCTGCAGATGACCATAAGATATCCCTCACTGTGCTGAATAATGGGAAATATCTTTCTAAGAAATCTGGAACATGGAACAGAATGAAAGCAGGAGGTATACAAACACTGCAATGGCTAATTAAATAGACTGTCTACAATTGGCAGGTCTAATAGACATCATGGCACCTTCTCTTCAGCAACTGCTTAAGATGCCAAAGACTGGCAGCCCTGGAAAGTAAGCAGTCTGAATTGCTCATTGTTCTTTCTTTTTTCTTTTAATTTTCATGTTCTTTTCACCATAGTTACTCCTATATCAGATTGCCTGAATAAAGTTCATAGTTCCTCTTCTTTGTAGCAATACATCTACAGAACATGAAAGCCAAGAGAATCATGTGGAAAGTAACCAAGATTGCTTTCTGTAAGACAGATCCAGGCTTCAAATCTCTGTAAGGAAGAAAAACCTTCTAGGGATCCTGAGAGATTAGAGTCACTAATGTTAGAAACTGCTGCAGCTTGCAGGACCCAGGAATGCAGTCCAACAAAAACTGTAGGATTTTCTGAAAGAGAAAGTGATTTTACATACTTTTGTATGGAGAAAGTTTACTTCACCACAAAGTGGAACTTTAAAATTTTTGCAAAAAAATTTTCACTTGTCAGTCAAAGTAAAGAAAATGCACTGTCAACAACATAAACACAATCCTTTAAAATAACTGTTGCTTGTGCAAATGGAAATGCTTTTGAAAGGAATTTAAATGCAATATTTACAACAAAATAATATAAAACCATTTTAACTACTCTGATAATTTCTTCTATCAGTAACTAGAAAACACTTGTTTATATATTTAAGTTTAACTGCAGCTTGTTCGGGTGGGGGACCGTGGTTTTAGTCTTTTAAATGAAATCCAGCTATTTTGTCTACTTCAAGCTGAAATACAGTTGGACATCTGCTACTGTAAGTTAATCAAATCAGTACTGGTTTTCTTCCAGAGTGAATTTAATTGTTCTAAAACCAGGCTGGGAGCACAATGCAATCGTCCCCTTGGCTACATACATGTATTTAAATTGCTTCTGAAGGTGACAGTGGTATATGACAATATGAAGTTTGTGTTGATCAACAGCAAATTCCCCACAAAACAGTAAGTACAAGCAGTGCAATAATATGAACAAATCATTCAGCTAAACAAGCTGGCAGGTGGAAGATCTGGTTTTAAATACTGAGAATGCAATCAGTTGAAGTGCTGAACTATAGGCACTCTTGATTAGGATGTGATTCTAAGCGAAAATAGAAAGGGGCTGCCTAGAGTGGAATGTTTTCTCTCTCAGGGAAAACTGACATTTATTTATCTTAATTATGGTGGCTTTTTGGTAGGAACCCCTTTGGACAAGACTTCCTTTAAAATGAAGTGTTATTTTGTTTGCAGAAAGAGTCAAGACAGAAAGCGACTGTAATTGGCAAGCGAGTATTAAGAATATGAAATACTGTTTAATAACATGCTTGAAATAAAGATTGTGTAATTCACAATGCTGAGGACGTCCACACTCATGTCTCCTAGTATTAAAGTTACACAGCAGTTTAAGTACCTGGCTGCACCGGTGCCATAAATAATAGCATTGAAGTTGGTGTAACTAATGATCAACTACTCACAGGTGTGTATTGGGACAGCACACTCTGTCCCAATGTAATTTCTTTTTTTTTTTCCCTTAAAGAGCTACTAGATCAAATGGCCATTTGAATGTTTCCATTATTCTCAATAATATGCATATGTGTCCCATAGTTTTCTTTGTAGTGCAGTGGTTTGGTTTCTCAAAAATTATGATCAGTGTATCAGCCAGTAACAATGTGAACTTTTTTATGGTTGTTCTATAAACCCTTCCTGTGCTTTCCTCTGAGCTTTTTTCTAGACATATACATTTCTTCCTGGGCTTTAACATCTTCTGCTTGCTTTCTACTGCAGGCAACCTGTTCACGTGTCAGATTTTTATGTGTTTTGACAATACCCCACAATCCAGAGTAAGTTACTGGGGTGGTATGTAGCTGCCCCAAACTGTGAGTAGTGGGAATTCACGTGATTTTTCACTGAGTGAAATAAAAATTGAAAATACTTACAAAAACATACTTGTGCAACAATTTTTCCTGGGTAAGGGTAGATATCTATTAAGGCATACTCCACAGCACAGTATCCACTGTATGCAGCAGCAGTACCTTGTGGTTATATACTGGATTAGTTCAGACTTCAAAGTGAGATCCAGACCTTTAGGAAGTCAGTTCATTAACTTATACCGTTTCAAATATCCTGGAAATAAAGAGGAATTAATATTTCTTGTTTTCAAGGAAAAGGGGTTACAGGCAAGACCCTGCTCCTTGAGCTGTCTTCCATGTCATTTATAGGTAAGACCCTGATTTCAATGGGCAGTCCCCAGTGACTGGAAAATGAATAATAGTGGGGGAAAAAAAAAAGATTTCTATGTAAATTGGGATAGTTTCCAAAGTGACTCACCCTAAATCACAACAAAGATTCTGATCCCTTGAAACTGCTCATTGTGCCAGAATTACACAGCTGAGCTCTCTCACCCTCTATTTCACAATCCCACTCTACAGCAGTTTACAGAAAATAATCATGGTAGCGCTCCACCCTGAAAATAAAATACTGAAATCAACCTGAGGTTACATGAGGGAATTCTGCTAGCCTGAACAGTGAAAATGAATAGGTGCAAAAGAAGGAATTACCTTGCATGTAGGTGGATTCTGCCAGGTCCCCTTGGAAAGTGATAAAACTTTTTGATGTTATCTTTTTACTCTTTATGAGGAAGGCTACTAGATGGTTACAGGCTTGGCACCATGTGGGCAACCTGAATGCATTCCAGACCATGTTATACACTTGCAAGGGGGCCTAGTATTGATGGCAGAAATATTTTCAGCAAAAACTATAGGTTCTCTATGGCAGAATTCTTGAAATTAGTTTGAGTGCTAGCAATATTTCCACAAAGCAACCAGTCTGAAAAATCTCTTCACGTAAACTGAATGAAAATGGAGTACATCAGCAATTCAGAGAAACCAGAGAAGCTCCAGGCTGCACACTGCTCTTTGCAGGCTGTCTTCTTACTGGAGCGTTAGGGCTTTTGTTTTGTTTTACCTTGACCTTTATTTGGGAGAATGAAACTTGTGATCTTATGAGGAACAAGTATGGGAAGAGTCAGGTGTATGAGTCAACTGTTTTACAAGTGCTGATGAAGAGGCTAAGATTTGCGTCATACTGAGAGAAACCTTGTTTCACAAGGGGGTCAAGATTGCTTTTGAAATGCCTCATCTTGTCAAGGACCCAGCCCGTAGTGGTTAAAAGAAGATAAATATTTGTTACATGAAATCAACCATGAAATTAATAAAAAAAAGCACAGAGACTAATAAACTTGTAGCTGGGAAGTTAGCATTAAAAAAGAAAAAAGTGTGTTTATTAGAAAACAGTGAAATTTTACTCTGAACTAATAATTTCTCACATTGCCTTATATAAAGAAAATAACATTAATCTCCATTCTTATCCTGCAAAAGCAGTGTCCTAGATTAGTAATTTGCAGTTGGCAAAATACCACCTGAGGCTTTTTTTTAATATGTATCACAGACAAATGGGGTCCTGCTGAGGACCATCAAATAAGGGTCAAATTTCTGCTTACAAGCAGCAGTGAAGAAGCAAGTCCTGAAAGTATGGCTGTAAAGTAGCAATGGGAATGTGTGATAAGCTGAGACAGTCTTTAAAATGTAGCAAAGGTCCCCAAAGCCCCTGTTTCTGGGCACCAGCTAATCCTGCTG
>NW_009219593.1:46020-50675 GCF_000690835.1 Fulmarus glacialis
CCATGGAGAAACACATTCATGTGACAAAATGGCTAACACAAAGAGTTGTGCTGACTGGCATACTTTTTGGCAATATATGGTTATGACTGAGCAAGCACGGATGCTGTCATTTTTGTCAAAGCTGGATTTCCAAATATTTGTGAAGAATCTTGCATTACCCCTGTACGCACCTATGTCTACAGATCAAAGTTATGTTTTAGAACTGCCCATCTGGAAGTGTTTATGAAAATACCTGTAGAATTAAGGTGGAAAAAAATGAAGAAAACTAAATGCTTTGCTAATATTGTTGCTCAGCATTATTTTGAGGAGGTCATCAACAGTGACAGCAGCTGCTAAATCTTTCATGTTTAGGAAAAAAGAGCATCTGAAATGTTTTGTGGGAATACAGACAGCCTTAGCCACTCCAGATAAAGCTATATGGAGAAGGCTGAATACCAGATTCAAGCCCAAACTTTCTTTGCATCTTCACTGTTTTGATGCAAGCCTATCCTGAGTCAACAGCACACCAAGGTAAAAATTGTAGGCTCCTACATCCCTTTGCACAGACTAAAACATGTACCACCCTGCAGGTTACCAGTGTCAGGCTTTGCCACTTTGCTGTGACCTCGTACTGACTTTTGTCATGTTGTCAAGGAGCTGACACCATGCAGACATCTCAGCTGAGAAGGTCTGTTCCAGAAGGCTCAAGGCTGGAAGACTTTACCTCCTTCTCACACTGTTTATATAGGAGCTGAGTGAATGATATCCTGCAAGGTGAATGAGGAAAACTAGATAAGGGATTTTTCTGGGATTCAGCATAATTTCTAAGGGAAGTGTACATATACTCTGTTAGAGGACTACTCTGTACTTAGTCATCTCCACTGGCCAGTGCAGAAGATAGATGTGGAAGATAGATTGCCTTTCAGTGCTAAACTTCTTTGGGCCTTGTGTGTGTGAAATTCAAGGAGTGAGGTGGACAGCCAGTGAAATGGGATGTTTTGATTAAAATCCTTCTTCCCTGTTCTTCTATTCAGGATTAAAAACAATCATGTTCTTTGGGTTTATTGGTATTAGCCTCTAAAATAAAAAGTATCTTTCTATAGATAAGACAATAAGAAAACATTCAGATAATTTGGAGTATTATTTTGATATTTTGATTATTTCATATTAACAAACTTCTTGGATTCAGTCTGATATTCCCTATCTGATCACTCCTGTGCCATGGAGGAAGTAAGACTTGGTGATCATAACAGGTAATTCTAACCTTAAAAATCTGTATGTTATTAACGTCTAACACCAGCGCATCTGCCATAATTCAGGTCTTTAAAAGTTAGCTAGGTAATGCAACATTAGCCAGCCTAATCATATTGACACTTCAGAGTCAGTGAAGAATCATTACATATATCACAGTCACATATTTTAAGATTAAATGAATTGCACTCTGGAGGGGCCTATTTGTATCCTGTCATTGCAAAGAGAACTTCTGTGAATAGCTCAGATGTTCATTTTTAGTATTTAAGTGTTTAATGCTAGCTGAGTTTAGTTTGTTTTGGTTGAAAGGGGGCAGGAACAGTATGCAATATTTTTATTGTATTGATTTGTTAATGCATGACAACAATCGTTTCCTTTCTAATTAAGCAGAAGAATAATATGAGTAGTTTAGTTCACCTTTCTCCTCAAAATGCTTGAGTTCAGCAAGTCTCTGAAGTATGTGTCAAACTTCAACTTAACCTTCAGTGTAGAGTACCCATCATAGAGAGGTACTGAGTGAAAGAAAGTTTCCTGGTTAAGGGGAATTCCCTTCGTAGGTATATCTCTTGAATCTTTGCCTCTGCATTCCTACATAGCATATCAATGAACTAGGAATGGGTGGGGAGGAGGCAGAGCAGGTCAGGAAGGATAAGGAAAGTCACGGTGGTCTGTTGTGCTTGCCACTGGTGTGGAGCGTTGGCAGAATGACTAGAGGTGCCCCATAGTACCTTTAGGGTTATATCTATAATGTGTGTTTGCGCTTGGTCTCCAAGGCTGGCCCTGATTCAAAAGCCATGCGACTGCATTCATACAGCACCAGTCCTGAGCTCTGTCTCTCAGAAGGGTTCATTAGCAAGTGTAACATTGCACTGTCAGCAGTTACGTAGATTTTAGTTTGCGTGAAACTCACAAGATGTGAACATGGTGGGCATGCCTCATTGTGTCTGTAATATGCCAGGTAAATATTTTCCAAGTAGTCCCAGGAACACTAGGCATTGTAATGCAGAGTAAAGTTCTGCTTCAATATGGTATGTGACTGGAGTAAGCATCTTTCTGAGTTGCCTTGTTAATATCTTTACAATATAAGGGAATGTTAGAATCTCTATTTTTATATGTGGAAGGTGTACCAAGGGATGCTTGTTCTTAGAAGCAGTAGCTCACGTTAGCTCAGTTCTACAAACACTTATGCATGTGATTAGCTTCATTCATCCAAGTGGTCCCTTTCCAGTTCCATGGGACCACTCATGCATGAAGACTATTCATACATGTGAGTATTTGCAGGATTGAAGTTCATAACAAGAATTCAAAGTTCACCTCCGAAAGCAGAATAAATTCTGAATCTCATTAAAAATATAGATCTGTGGCCTGTCAATCAGATGTACAAATTGATAAATCCAACAGTGAAACATGACTTTGACGATGAAGGTAGGAAGAGAAGGAAGTGATTGTTAGTGATTGTAACTCACCCAAGGGTTTACCTCACGGTAAAGCCTGGGGGCATATGGAATTTTCAAGAAGCCAGCATCAACAACTTTCTGCTTTCTAGAGATCATTATTGTTGTTAGATCACAGTTTGTGAGTCTGGAGCTGAAGAAGGTCACATCATTTGCACAAAATCCACATTTCCTTGAAGTAGAATGTGGTTAGCATAGCTTTGAGATTGACCTATAAAATATAAATGAAAGTCTGGGCACACTGGATGTCTTTTTTAAAACCCAGCCATGCTGGTTTTTCTCTTCTTGTAGCATAGAACTTTGGAAATAGAAATATTTTTAAAGCAATCTGTAAATGAATAAACTATACTGTGTCATTTGCCTCTTCATTACATTTCTTAATTAAACAATTAAGAAATTCTCTGGTAGTTTTCCTAAGGAAGAACAGGAACATAGTATCCATTCATTGGGGTTTATGAGGTTTTGAGGTTTACTTCCTTTTAAAATAATTTATTTCTTTTTGCAGCCCTTCTATTTAGTCCCCGTATTTAAAAAACACTGGGATAATTGAATGTCCAGGACATGCTTTCCAGCCTGTGCCATATGTAAAAGATAAAATGGAAACGTTTCAAAAGCTATGTTAGTGCAACATAGTCTTAATTTGTAATGATGAGGGGTTTTTTTGTTTTGTTTTGATTCTTTCTGAGCATGTTTGTAAGAGTTTCTCATTGGGAAACAACTTGGCAGTCTACAGTTAGGAATACTCTAGATCCATTTTCTCATCAACTTCAGTACTATGGCCAAAAGATGTCAAGAATTAATTTCTTGATGTATCACCTGTGGTGTTGCCAAGACTCACTTTTCAGGAGAGTATATTTGTTTACAAAGCGCGTATAAGACTGTTTCAGTGAAACAGGTTGTTGACAATTAGCATTCAGGCTAATACATTCTTCAGAAATGTCAGGCAAAGCATCTGCGCTCTGTGCTAAGAAATAGTTTTCTTGGTCATTTGCTCTCCCTCATGTATTTAACAGCCGTTAAATCTCTAACCAACCAATAATTTGGCATAACTTTTCCCATTTTCTTGGCCTGGCGTATTGGTCTTCTCACGCTGGCATGAGGGACACTTGCACTGCTTGAACGTTCAACAGCAATGTCATCGTTACAGTTTTATATTCCTCTCCTTTGTGCATCTCAGCCACAAAGCACACAGATCTCTAATACCTTGTGTCTTGGAAATAAAAGGGGTCTGTCCATCACATGTCCTTCCCACAACTGCTTTACCAAACAAAGCAAATTCAGGAAAATCTAAGGCCTTGACAAAGAAGGCTGTTTTAATCCAAACAGTTCTGCTAAGAACTGCCTGGTTATTATTACTGGAAGAAAGCTTTCTCTGGAGAATGTCATCTTGAGAGATTACATCTGTAAGTGTCATCACTAATGGGGCATCCATTTGCCTTAGCATTATTTTCATTGATGCTTCATTCACTTCCTCCCTTTGTTCTTTGTTTATTGTCAAATATTCATTTCACTTTGCCATTCCTAGCTTCATTTCTCAATTGGATGCTGTCTTCTACTTTCTTATCCAGTCTTAACACATGCAGTTTAAAAGGAGTCGTGCATCGCATACATATGATATAATTTCTTTTCCCCTGTTCCTGCTTCTCTCCCTTATCCTCCAAACAGGTAACCTCCTTTAAGGGAATTTTTAGTAAATCTTTTCTGTAGATATAGCTATCTGTATTATAAGAGGTGATAATGAACAGAATAAGATATTTTCATTCTGAAGTCATAGTGTTTTTCTACCTATCCATTCTGCTGTAACATCTTTTCTCAGTGGAAGGAGGGGTGAAATTAAAGAACAGAAATCTAATTCTACAGGTGTCTACACAAAGACTGGAACTTCAAACCCAAGATATATATTAGGGGATGTGTGTGTGCAGAATATATTACAATACTCAGGAATATAACCATGTATTATATAGTAATATA
>NW_009219594.1:0-803 GCF_000690835.1 Fulmarus glacialis
GATGGAGGGGGCATGTCCTGGGGCTGCCTCCCTTCCCCGGCTCCGGGGCGTTCATCTCTTCCTCACCTCCCTCCTCCCATCCCACTGACGACGGGGGTTTAATCTGCAGCCAACAGCCTTAGGTGAGGGGGTTTATTCTGGGGGAAGGCAGGGGGTCAGGATGAGATGAGAGGCCCCTGCAGAACCAGAGCAAACTGCAGCACTTCTGCGGGCAGACCCTTCAGCAACGCTGCGTTTTTAATCCATGTAAATAAAGATGATGGAGAAAAAGAAAGGCTGTTTTTTCTCTTCCAGCTGCATCCTAAATGCAGCAAGGCTCAGGGTGAGGATAACCCTTACCCCTCCCTCCTCCACAGGGACACGCCGGCCCCGCTCAGCAGTGACTAGGAGGAGGAGGAGGAAGGCGAGTAGCCCTCGTCTCACAGTGCACTGATGTGGCAGCAGGACAGGCCAAGACCCAAACCTCCCCTCCGGGAGAACCAGCTCCAGGGCAGCAAAGCCAGGCTGATCTCCAGAGCCACCTCAAACCAGAAACGGAGTCTTCCTTAGGCAGACGGTGAGAGATGGACATCACCGGTGCTGGCCCGTTCCTCTGCCCAAGCGGAGTGCGGAAAAGCCTGCAGGCTCAGCGCGCTCCCCTCGCCCCTGCCAGCGGAGGAAATTAAATAATTCACAGTCCAACTGCGGGTGACTATGGGCGGCTGTGAAAGGACCAGGGCGAGAGCACAGCAAAAGATCTTCCCTCCCCACAGCCCTTCCATTCGCACAGAGGCTGCCAAACACCGGTGAGCACAGCCGCGACG
>NW_009219595.1:0-3401 GCF_000690835.1 Fulmarus glacialis
CGGGCAGGGCAGCCTGCCGCCGGGCTGCGCCCTGGGCTCCGCGCTCCAGCAGCAATGTGGAAATGGAACCGGTAAAACCGGGGAACACGACAGGCAATGTCCGTTAAGAAATGTGTCTGCAGTGCAGACCGAGGAGAGAAAGAAAAAAAGGAAGGAGGGAAGACCTCCTAGGTGGAAAAGCGATAGGCTCTGTATGTCAGCAAGGCTCACTACCTGAAGAATGGTAGGAAAAAACAGAATTACAATGAGATGAGAACTGAAACGATAAACAGAAATACGTAATTACACTCCGATTCTTTGTAACTAGGTGTTTTGACACTTCCTGGCAGCTCCTAATAGAAGACAATGTTGTTTAGCTTTTAATTTGACAAAATTCTGCAACTCCTTCCTGAAGTGTTTGTGTTTGGATTTGCTGAACGCACTCCCCTTACCAGCGCTCTGTTCACTGCTAATCTCTGCATTGTTTTGAAGCCAGTAATTTGATTGTGACGGGTTTTATTTTATTTGCTATACTGAGGTAAATCCATGTAAATCACACTCTCGGGAGTGCTCTTCCCTTCTGGTTCTTGTTTTTTTTTCCAGCTGGAGCTGCTGTTTTGACCACTGAGGAAAGAGCCATTTCTGTAGGTGAGCGCCTGCAGAAGAACCAGCTACTGTGACTGCTGCACTGGCACTGATAAGTGCCAAAACTTCGTAAAGCGAGCAGGAAAGAGTTAAACTTATTCCCAGGCTGTGAGCAATCAGAGCCAGACCAGACCGTTCATTCCCAAGCTGCCGAGATCATGGGCTCCTAATTATTACTGCTTGCAAACTTTGGGGCTGTCCTATATTCTGCATAATTAACACTCCTCTCGCATGCAGATCAATAGTAATCCCCGTATTTTGGGAGCTCCTGCACAGGAATGGCACGGAACAGAGCCTGGCAGACCTGGGGCGTAGCCAGGCACCTGGGTTTTGTCGCTTCTTCCTTCATGGTGCGTTGCACTCTGCTTCCCATACTAGGAAAGGTGCTGGCCGGCTCCCGCACGCCGTGTTTCGTATGATCGTTTTGATTCCTTCGTTTAAATCAAAGCTTCACCTGCTGTTTTAATGTTACACAGATGGGTATGTGCGTGTGTGCGTGTGTACTTCCAAATAAAGAGGGCAATAGGAATAAAGGGAAAGGGATTATCGGATGGCAATATTTATCCTAGCACTGAAAGGAAGGAGTTAGTAGATTTCACTTCTGATAGTGCAAATTAGATTCCTTGTCCCTTGGGACTACTGGCAGGTCGTAAACTTTGGGCAATCGCCGCAGAATCCCTAATGCTGCATCCAAAGTGCTGACTCGCGTTCCTGCGCAAAAAGCAGTAGCTGGGTAGCAATTGTTCGCGGCGGCGGCTCGGTCCCTCCTTGCGCTCCCCTCCCTCTTACTGAACAAGCTACTGTCTGGGGGGGTTCTTAAGCTATTTTTTGTTTGCTGTCTTCTTTCTTTCAGTTAGCCAGATCAGGCACCTGAATGGCTTCATTGTTTGGGCTTCCTCTTTTCCTCCTCCAAACGTAATTTTAATTCCTGGATTATTTCAGAGCTAAATAAACACCAGACGTGTTTAGTATAAATCCAGAAAGACCGATCAGGATCGCTCCTTCCCCGCCATTCGCATGGCAAAGGAACGGCGGAAGGTGAGCAAGAAAGCACGCTGCTACCCTCGCAGGGACAGCGCTGCCATAGATTGAAGCTTTGTTACATTGCCACCGTTCAATCTATTTTCCCCTACCAGATTAGATTGATACTGACAACTCGTTCCCTGTGAAGGTGCCACGGAGTGGCATTTATTTGCATTTACATTGCAGTTCTCTTCATCAGTCAGCTTTGCAGAGATCACCGCTGCTGCTGGCCATATTGTTGCTAATGCTGACACTTCAACCTGAAGCGCCGCTTGCGTAATGGTACAGTACGTGCCCATGACCAAAGTTTAAATCAAAGTTTAATCATTACGGAAAAACAAACATGTTTCCGCGACTGTGTATCCTGCAAGTAAAAGTAAAGGCAGTTTGGTCGGGTCACAGATGCTAATCTCTGCTCTTTTTCTATTCACAAACTATAAAGGGAGTTGACAGCACCTGTAAATGGTTTTCTGAGGCTAGATTATATCTAAGGTGATTATTATTTACACCCACTATAAAGACTGCTCTTGTGAGCCAAGAAGTCTGTTCCTGTGAGGTGAGTGTTACCAAAAAAGGGCTTTCTTGCAGGAGGATTCAGTGGAGTGAGAAGCCAGGGTGAGGGGTGGTTCAAGCACACAGAGTGCCTTGTCATGGCTTGGGTTTGTATAACCCGGGGACTGAAATACAGTAGGGATATGCTGCAGTTCTGCATTCCCAGACAGTCGGGATGAAGGGGAAAGCCTCAGCTCTCTCAACCTGAGTTTTTTAAGCAGGGGCTGACCTTTTCCCAAAGGCCGGTTCTGCTTCTCATATGAAGATCAACACGGGGCAGTAAAAGGACAGGAAAGGAGTTGACCTTCCAATATGAATGAGAGCGAACACATGCTTGTTTAGTCAAGTAAAGTCATATTAGTGTAGAAATCCTGCAGCCATCACTAAATCACTGTGGCTGGAAGCAAAGACTTTTACTTTGACCAGCTTTCACCTGCCTTACTGGAAGCTTGCTTCTGTGAAGCCTATAAAGGTGTGAAATTTCGAAGTGTGAAATCCACTCTCCTTTAGCGCATCTTCTTCAGCCAATTTGCATATAGGAGACTCACATAATTCAAGGACTTCTCTATCTCTACTTGCTGCTTCTGCAAGCTTCCCCTGAAAAAGAGTCACTTTGTCAGAATTGATTTTCTTACTGTATTTTATCTGCCTCTACCATTTCTGTAACTTCAGCATATGCATTTCATTAAGCCTTCCCTGTAAAATAATTCCGCTCACATACGTATCAAATTCGTTTGCCAGCTTTATAGATTATAACCAGACACATATAAAACGTTTTAGACAACTGAAAATGGAAATGAGACGCATTGGCGATATGAAACGAATTATTTAAAGCAATAACTTTTTGTCGTGTGAGTTTTGAAACGTTATTAACCGAATACAAGGTATCTTTCCTGCTCGGTGCTGCATCGCTGCTGGGCGTGGGTGTGTGTGTGTAAGGCAGCCGTGGCACCACGCCACAGAAACCCCAAGTCCCTTTAAAGCACAGAGGGAAACCTGTAATGGACGGGGTTTTCGGCGTTTCTAGCAACAAAGGAAATCAGGAAGAGGTACTGAAAGAAAGAAATCCATCCAACACAGCCCAGCTGGGAGAGGCTCCGCATTCACCGAGCGTGCGAGCGTTCCCCCAGCTGCGCGCTGCCTCCGCGGGCGCCCGTGAGCCCGGGTGTGCGCCAGTGACGCGATGCCGGTTGCCGCCCGCA
>NW_009219596.1:0-14054 GCF_000690835.1 Fulmarus glacialis
CCAACCTTAATGATTCTATGTTCTATGATTCTATTTTTTCGTTCCACTGTTCACCTCTTCAAGCTATTGTTTTTCATAGTAGTACAAATTGCAGCTCAGAAAGGACCAAAGATGTTGAAACTCCATTTTTTTCAAAGTTCAAGGCTGTGTATGCATGGAGATACTGCAGTAAAACAGTCCTCTAGTTATTTAGGGAAACCTGGCATGTAAGGATGTGAGAGATAGTAAGTGAATTAATTCACAGATACAAATGTTCACAAAATTGGATTCTGCAATTTATCCATCTTAGAAAGATGCATACTTTGCCTATATAAGCATGTGAGAATTAACCCACTGGTTTCAATGCTAAATAATAAGGCTATAACATTTATCATATGATATAGGCTTGAGTCCTTGGTCCTAGGCACAAAAATGACATTATGCTTAGATTTACCAATTTTAACATACAAAATATAATATCAGATGTGCTTCTATGTTTTTTTTTAATCATATTTGATTTTTTTAAGAAGTAAGGAGACAAGTTATTGAAGAGTGTTGTGGCTGAACTATTATTAGAGAAAGTGATAGAAAATCAGAACTACCAACCAGTGAGAACTCTGTTTCATTTTAGTGAAAAATAGTATTTTTGAGATACATACTGTACATTAAAGTATGGTTAGACCCACCGATATTTTATTTGTATGTTTACATCAGCATAACATCAAACTGTTAATCATCATCTGAGAACTGCAATCTGAGATTTCATTAATGCATTGAATGTTGTATCTTTATTTCTCTCTTTTCAGAGAAAGAGAGAAATACATTCTCTCAAATAGGTTCTAGAGTAATATTTGCCTTTTTTCCCTTCTTCATCCTGTTGGTAACTTAAGAGTGTAGCTAAGATTTTCTATTACTCAGCTCTCTATCCTCCATCGTTTCAGTTTTACACTCAGTTTAAGACTATTTCTGCAGAATCTGACTGCCAGACTGAGGTTTGTCTTTCCCACGAATTCTCTCTCTCTCTCTATATATGTTTTTATCTACATATAAAACAGATAACAAATAACAGATTTTATATTCATATAAAACCCACATATGTGGGTTTTTTTAACAGAACTACAGTTTCATGTAACAGTTATTTCAGAATTATGGCCAGAAGATTCCCCAAATTGAAAAGTTTTACCTCTAACTTCAATGGGACAATAGACATGAATTCCCTTTTGTCCTTCTGCCCCTGCTCCTACACCCATTATTATTGTCCTCCTTTGAAAATGGAGATAAAACTCACTTAGATTTGAGATTGTATTTAGACTATTTTTAATTTCATTCTATTCTACTTTCTTGTTTTGTTTTGTTTTGCTTGCTCTTCCTTTATATACATAACAAAGGAACATCTTTGGTTTAATGTCTTTGGCAGGTCTGGCTATGTATGGCTTCTAGTAACTTTCAGCCAAGTCTCTATCTTGAACTCTAAAATAGCTTCCTTTATGATCCATGTCTATTCCCATTGCTTATAATTTCTGAGATTCAAACTATTATTCCAACTGTTATGGAAACTATCTATGAAAGCATTAGGGGTTTTTTGTGTCATTTATGGTTTTTAAGAGGGAATACATATCCCACAGAATTTGTGAGTTTGTGATTTAAAGAAATCTAAGTTTCATCATTATTCAGCTTCTTGAATGTTTCATTTTAATTCACACAATCTTTTCTGAAAACAGGATTTTGGTATGTTTCATTTAGTTTAAATGAAATAAACTTATTATCATTTCAATTTTTGCTATGATCTTACAATTCATCAAGATAAAAATACACAAACTGAAATTACAACACCTTTTAATAGTTCTGTGACTATCTGATGAAGACATCTGATAATTATCGTATATAGAAAAAAAAATATTAAGCCTGCCATTATCACTAGTATTTGTTATCTAGAATGTATCTTAAAACTTAAAAACTCTTTAATGATGTTTATTTTTATTGCTCTAGGTAAACAGCTATCCCTTTCTAAATCCAGTGATTTGGGAATATAACAGGTTTCCAGCCCTACTTTCATAAGACATCTTTTAACATCTTACCTTACCTTAATATTTGACCCAAGCAAGTTCTATGTCATTTATATTACCTTAGTTATTTTGGATCTTTAACATATAACTATTCCTCTTGCACTTGAAACCTCCCTTGTACGACACGTCAGCTAATGTTTCTATCATTCCCAAGCAGCACAACCCTTCAAAGTTTATATTCTGTGACCGATATTCTACTTTATTTCTGTTCTTCTAATTTTATCTAGTTTACCATTCTGCACTAGTTGCTCTAGTTTCTTGATTTTGTTTTTCAGGCTTCTGGCGTCACAGTTGTTACCCTCTGACCTCATTTTATTTCTTGGGGCATCATTCTTTCACTAGCAGTATCTTTTATCCAATGATCTAATTGGTATTAAAAGCTGATTAGTTCAGTTTGGTTGAGTTATTTTGGTTCAACTGATCTGATTCAAAATGCTTCAGATCACAATTTAAAATATTTTAATTTTAAAAGGTTTTATTGCATTAAATTAAACAAAATTTGAATTTATTCTTGAAAATAAAAGAAAATTTACAGCCCATGCTAACTAGCAGCTTCATTGTTAATTGCGAACAACACTGTTCCTCTTTATTCTCTATGATTAAATGGTAAATTTTTGTTTAACTCCCCAAATCACTAAAATAAGCAATTTAAAAAACCAAAACGTAATAAATATCTGCTCTGATCATAAAAATATATTTGAAACAAATAAATGAATTTTGAATACCTTATTAGAATATCAAATGAAATGTCATAGAAATATGATTCTGTCTACATTGATTTTAGTTTGTATGTACTGAGCTACGCTGGCAGAAAACCATGTTATAAATGAACTGGCTATGAATGAGCAGTACTGTCTGGGTAGGAAAAGGAGCCATTGCCCTTATTTTCAGAGAGTCTCAAAAGTTCTGGGTAGCAGCAAAGTCCCAGTGATGAATTGAGCACAGAAAGATGTTGAAGAGCCTTCCTAGCTCCCCTTCTCCCCTTCTCTACTAGTAAATGAAAGATTTATGCCTCCCTTAAGAATTGCATCATTTGCCGCAGAGGAAATAATAAACTCTGACATAGACTAGAGAAAACTAGAAAAAATGTTTTCAGAAGCAGCAGCTATTCCTGAATTTAAAGGACTGCAGCATGCAGTCCTAATTTGTGGCCTTTATTCAGAACAAATTTCTGACTACTGCTAAATTGTAATCGTACGCAGATATTTTGGATTTAAACTGTTGCTTCAGAATATCTTAGTATTTCCATGAGAGTAAATAACATGCAAGTAAGAAAATGGACAGGCAAGAAAACAAGCTTTTTGAGGAAGAAAACTGACTGATGAGAGAGCAAGATTAAGAAAAGAAATTCAAACCACAAACAATCTATCTTGGATTAAATAGTACAGTCTAATTTGACTGTACAGACATATCTGCTTCATTAACGAAGTCATTAAAAGTTTTTCTGATACCATTCATACTTTGCCATTGCTAGAGAAAATGCTGAAAACTAAATAGCAAAGCACATTATCCAAGGATTCACATGTGTTTCATTCACTGTGGAAGAGACATATGGGAAGTGAGGAGAAGTGGTTGAGCATAGTATAAAATAGTCTGTAAAGAAAGTAATAGATAAATAAAAAACAGATTTATGGTGACATTTGCCCACAGTAAGTTTATATATACACAATACTTTCAGACAATACATCCTGATGTTTTAACTCTCCCCAAGCTTTCTTGGTTTCTGCCTAAAGGGAAAATATTCATCTGCAATCTACCATGGCCTCTGGCAAGTAACTTTAATTCTTATGATCCAGTGAATGCCTGAAGTAAAGCATATTTTTTAATTAAAAAAAACAATTAAGAATAAGACAGGGGGAAAATGCACTGAGGTTAAAAAAAAAAAAAAGAAAAAAAAAGAAAAAAAGAAAAAGCCCCATAATCTAGCACAAAAGAGAAACAGTTAAACAAAACGGCAAATCTCAGCTATAAAGTAAGGTTTGTATTAAACATATCAAGGGCAACCTACAGAAATTAAATTTGTCAGCAAAAAAAGTCACAGAAGTACAGCATTAAAAATTTAGCTTGATGTAATTTCATACAGAGGTTTAAACAAATACAGCTTGAATTCTGAAAATTAGTGAAATGCATATATGTTTCTTCTTAAAATAGTATGATTGTATATCAGAATAAAAGGTCTCCAAACAGCAAGACCCTTTTGGAAAACCTTGATGACCATTTTATGCTTTCTTATTTTCAATTAAAATGGAATTAGGAATGTAAAGTATTCATATATTGGTCACCATCTTGGGAAAATCAAATGAACATTATTTTGGATATAATCAACATTTAGTGAACAGTTTATCCCCACATCAAAAAATTTTATAGAGCCTCAGATAAATTATTTGACTTTAGTCCACCACTGAACCTAACAAAAAGCTAGGAAATTGTATTTGTTATTATTATAAGTTATAGTAAATTATTCTATGTTGTGACATGTATGTTTTGTGTGTAGGTATGTATATGTATATATGAGAAATATGACTTTAGAAAAGTTCATTCCAATATTGGTTCTCCATTTCCTGCAATGGCTATGGCTCACAGCCTACATTGTGGTTATTGACACACGATGGTCCTCTGATCTTTCAAATTGAAGTTTCTTTTCTGTCATTGCTGTTTTCAAAAGTAATTTCTGTAACAAAAGTAATAGTGCATACTTACATAAGGTCAGGAAGTGCCTGGCACATGCCCATTGACATTCTCCTTAGGGAAACATCCCTCCCTCTCCACTTTCCCACCTTCCCACCAGGTATAACAGACCCCAACCTTCTGTGCTAGACTGGCAGAGTATCCCTCTTGCCTTCATTGTCCAGACATACTACCACAAGTGACTGCTACTGAGAACTTCATTTCCACAAACTTACAACTTCACTTTTAGGGGTGTTGGTCAAATTCCTCTTCAGCTCATCTGCATGAAATTGAAGTAGCAAATAAATGGAAAAATCTAGGCTTAGGGAAGAAGGTGTTTATACGTAAAAATCTTCATGCAATTGATTTAAGGATGCTATCCATTTATCCAGTGTCATGAAATCAAAAACATGTAAATTGTGAGGAATTGCTTTCTTTATTCTCAGCTTTTTTGATTTCTATGGTGATCACGGTCTTGACAATGTCTTTTATGAGTTGCTTTTTACACTCTAACAATGCAATTAGTTTAGCTATCTCTAAAAAGTAGAGACCTTTTTTCTTAAATCCAGTTGCTCTGTGACTCCCCCCTAAATACCAAATTCAATATATTCAATTGATTCATCATATGAACTACCAGAAAAGACAAAGAGTTTTACATGTGTGTAGTACCTCACACAGTACAGTAATATTCGGAGTTGATCTTATTCACAAAATCAGGATAGTACCTATTTATTCAGACCAAGTAATTTAGCACAGGATCAATTTAAAGTATTTATGAAGAATGATTTCATTAAGTCAACAGATTTTCTGCAAGTGTCCTCATTTGAAATGGATTAACTTAGATTACTTCTTACTCTTTGCTTCATGAGCAATAACTGACTTACTGTTATCATGCCTTGTAATACATATATCCATTCATTCTTCTAATGATCTGAGCAGCTTCTTACAATCCTTCTTCTGTTCTTGCATATCACCTTGCTGCTCAAAGCAGTGAAATGCTTGTCTTGTTCCAGTTGAATGTCTAAAGTGTTTTACATGACATTTACAGTTAATGAAATGTTGTATTACTTGAATCACAAACAAAGAGCATTAGAAAATACAAATGCAAATCTTAACTCACAACAACAGCAGACAACAGTTATTTAAGCATTTTGTACAACATCCAAAATAGCATTTCTGCCCCTTCAACTGACTTAGAATTGAGGTAACAAAATTGAAGAGAAGCATTAAAACCCCATCTCACTTCACTGATTTTGGTATTTCCCACGTCTAGGCACTTCATTATAAATGAAGTTCATTTTATGTACAGTCATTTTCTGTTTCCACTTGACTTTTAGTGGAAAAAAAATTGAGGTAATGCCAGTACTCAAACACACAACAATGTCCATGTTTAAATTATCTTTTATACTTTCTGAGCATTTTTTAATTTTGCCAAATCCAGACCTTCCTTAATCCAAAGTCCGGTGACTGTATTAACATATCACTGTTTTCAAATTAAAAGTCTAAGAAGCTCAAATGGGTTATAAACTCAGGCACAGCACAGTTTATATATATATATATGTCTTTTGGATAAGCAAATGCTTGACTTAGAGCCCAGCACAGGTCTGTTTATAAAATGTTATGCAGATGTATCTTCAAACATAAAAACCTGTGGGGAAGGGGTTCATAATCTTAGCCTTTGAAACAGAAGTGTTTCCTACATAAAACTCTAAAAACCCACATCCAATGGTTTGTTATTAAATAAAAGCAGCACTTTTTTTTTTTTTTTTTTTTTTTTACTGCTTGAAGCACTAAAACCTGATCTCACACTTGGATATGATTTCTAAATTATAAAAAATTGTTACAAATTTTGAAATAACTGTATGTTTATCTGCCAGTAGAGGCATCCTCACTGAACTATAATTTGGTTGCTCTTTTTCTAATTTTGATATTTGAATTCTGTTTAATCTGAGTCTCAATTATTTTATTTTTAATTACTGTTCCTCATAAATTCCTGTGGGAATTTCCAGTTACATTAGGCAGGAGCTATTGCTTGATATAATTATGGGTGGCTAACCAAGGATGACAAAAGAAGCTAGAGAAACACCTACTTAGATTTCCATAGTAGCATACATCTAGAATGGATAAACAAACATCTAGGACACTCTTCATTATGAAAGCTAAAGCACAAAAACAATTAGCATGCATCATTCATGGAGATCTACATATTGCAAGATAGATCAATGTTATTTTCCTTTTTACCTGCAATTAATTATGGTTGATAATAATCTAGAAGTTTTTGTTTACAGTTTTTCTTCCAGATTAAAAAAAAAAAAGAAGTTAAAATGTGGGAAAAAAATAGCTCTACAGATCATAGATGTGGGTTTTGAGAAATAACCAGATGGATTTTTTTTTTTTTTTTTGAATTTATCTTTGGGTAATCCATAATACAAATGTACAAGCCTGTTGGAGATGAGTTTACCATATTTTCTCTAGTGACTTTTAGCTCTTGTGCTCGGAGGAGCGCATGCCTGCATTGGTCTGCCCTTATGGGTCTTCCCCTACTGAGTTCTGAGTGCATATCTGACAGATGCTCTTGCTCTCACAGAAGGCAGGCTGCTTCTGTGCAACTGCTTGTTCTTTGACCTCGTCTCAGCACTGAGCCTCTGCTTTAATGGCAAGGATCAGCCCACTCCATCTCACATCTGCCTTGTGGTAACTCTGCCGCTACACTGCAGTCTCAAAACGGTGCCTTACTCACATTATGCAGTACTCCACGACAAAATGTATAGTTTCGTTATAGCACACATTGCTACAGAATGTTATGGAAACTAATAATTTAAGTTGGTTTTAAAAGCTGTTAAGCAAATTCATGGAAGAACAGGCCACTGAGGGCTATCAAGTACAAAGATGCAGACTCTAGTAGAGAAAGTCTTAAGCTCTAGATGACTGAGACAGAGTGGGTAGTTTCATCATATACTTCTTGTGTTCTTAATTACTGTTTGCCCTAGAATATACTGTTGGCTGTGGCTAGAGACAAAATACTGAACTAGAGAAACATTCATTCTTATCAAAACGGCATTCTGATGTTGTTTAGCTTACAACATCAGGAAGGGTTGGTCTTTTTCAAAGCAGAAACTTTCTTTCCAGTGATGTTTGCATAGTACTGCTTAAATTCCTGCTTTTTTTTTTTTTTTTTTTACTTTGTTTCATTTATATACTTTAAACCAAGCAAAGACTTTCAAAACTTATGATTCACATTTGTTTTATAATACCATAATCTAACACTAGATTACAGTTATCACTGATATGTTTAGTTCAGGTATAGATTCAACACAGCTTCCACAGATAAAAAAGAAAAAGAAAAAGTAAAAACAGGCTGGAAAGATAATAAGTTGGATGTATCTTTTCTTTTTATGTGTCTGAATTATACACTGAATTATATAATCATATATACGACAATATAATATAACAGAGTGATACAATCTAGCTAAACTTAAAAAAAAAAAAAAACAAAAAAGAAAAAAAGAAAAAAGAAAAGATTGTGTATTTACCTGGTCATACAGTAAATATTGTTGTGCTCTGCAATTGAACAGGTCCCTTCTTCTTCACCTACTAAGGTTCTAAAAAGGTGGCCCAAAACCACTGCTGTTTCTTTTGCGCTGCTCTTAATGACAACATGTCAAGCCATACTGGCAAGAGTGGAACAGGGTCCAAAAAAGATTTAATCCTCCTGTGGCAAAGACTGCGTACAGACTTATTTTCTAGGATGTGAAGATGGAGTACTCACTTTCATATCACTGTCTACATGCTTACCTTCTCCTTCTACGATAACTGAAAGTGTAGTGAATAGCTGTCATCTGGCAACAGCTGTCTCCTGATGTTATACTGAAACTCAGTTGGCGTATGCATGGGATTGTAAGAGCCTGAAAACACTCTTGGGTTTCCTAATTACAGGTATTATGCAGTGGAAATGTTATGTTTCACACATCCAGCTTGTAAGTCACATCAGTAGCAAAACAGTGATTTCTCTTCATTTCCATCACGAAGCAGACAATTTCCAGGTGTGCTTATAGGGTACGAAAAGCTTCAGGACTCTTGTTGAGCATCACATACAAATAATTAAAAACTACCATGTATCAAGCAGTGTTGAGCCACTACCCATTTTATCATTTACTTCTAGGATATAGCTCAATATATATGAAAATGAGGTCTTAATTACAAAATCGTCACTCATTCTGCCTCTAACATGTTTTGTTGGAACTACACACATAAACGTGCAATATGTTCCAAACAATTAGGTATTAGCAGTTGGTATATAAGCAGGGTGGTACCTTAGTTTTACTTAGTGATGTTATTATGAAGCAACCCTTTTGTGTCATAGCTAAATGACAAAAGTAATGATGATTATAGACTTGTTATAAACAGGAGATGCCTCCGGATAAAATAATTTCAGTTGCGCTACTTTTGTAACCAGGTTTGCATCACCAAATAGTACACTAACACTGGCACCTTGGCAGGGTAAACTGGTAATAACTAAAACTGTGCAGTCAGAATTTCAGAGGGGCATTATATGCGTTTTGGGGAAAAAAGATAGAAGAAAATGTCACTTATTTACAGACCTAAAAAGCTTTAGCAACTTAAGGCTCCTGTTATTACATCAATTTGTTTTATGGAACATATGAAAAATTGCCTTCCAGGTCAGAGTGGCGAGTGTAATCATGAAATAAATTTAGTTTCTGTCTTAATCTAGTTTAATGTTTCTAATGTCTGTTTTAATTTAGCATTATGTTCCAAGACTTTTGTTCTATAATTGAGCCAGAAATATTGGGAAGGGTTTTCTGCACTGGGGAAGGGTGAGGTTAGAGCAAGCCAGCAAAAGGGTTTTTCTGGATCTTAATAAGAAAGGCCCGAAAACAAATAGCTTAATAAGATAACAGCTTTAAGAAGTCAGAACAAGAAAGGGAACAAAAACATTGAGTAAATCTTGCATCCCGTCAGATGCTGGGCAACCGTGTTCATGCAGCATTGGACAGATCCTGGTTGGATTTTCCCCTGGTGCACTGTGCAGAGCAGAGCAGATCTTGACTGTGGAAAGAAGCTCTCCATTTTGGTCCTTTGAGCTACTCTTTAATTTACTCACAAGAAAACTCTATTCCTAAAGGATGTTCTCATGAGAACTTGTTACTGCACTGTTAGAAAAAGGCAAGGTCATGCAGGTAGCGTAATCGCTGGTACCAAATGGGAGCTGCCTGTAGACTCCTCTGTTATGGTGAGCTGTCTGCGACTCGTCCTGTGGCCAAGTGATGTCAGTGACACAGCACGGGCCTGAAGACCACTCTGGATGTGCAGCACCGGACAGCACGGGCTTGTGCCTGCTCAGGTTAGCTGCGATGTGGGTCACCATCTCTTAAATGTGCAACGGCCTCCCGGTCAGGATCAATACATTCCAATTGCTACAGTTTACCTTTCCCAAAGATATTGTAACTTGCAGATTGTATTAATTGCATACAGGTTTCTCAAGACCTTTGTAGGAGCCCCAGTAGAGCAGACATGGCCTGTCCAAGATCACTAACTTCTTGGATATGATATCTTCCGCATGTCTCCCAGTACAGGGTGGGGAGGCTGGGAGGTTGCATTTCAGTGAAATTCACAATACTGACTTTCTAAGGAAAAATAAATGGTAGTGGCAACAGGGTACCACATTTTATAAACCAGAATAAACTGCACTTTCACTCAAGTGGTCAGTTCAGACTTGTAGAAGAGAGACTCAAATGAGATGCTGAAGTTGTATTTAATTTATTCATCCACTGCTTAATAAATGAACAGAACTTAACACATTATGAATATTGATATCGGACTGTTTATTGTAATCATAATACCAAGCTGAAGAATATAAAGTCATTGTGTAAAACATCAATCTTGATCTTCCTTTATTGAATGTTCATCATTTTGCTAATGTGTAGAAACAGCTTTATTGTACTGTGTCATTTTATGAAAGTGAGCTTTGAAAAGTCATATAAAAAGGTCTGAGGAAAAAGCTACCATTATTTACTTTACTACTACAAATTTTGAATTTTTGAAGCATGAAACTCCTAAACTGAAGACAAAACACATTACCCACTTCCCAGTCTGTAGAAAGCTGTATTGAAACTCTTTAAAACTAATGGAAAGGCTCATATTTTATACAATAGCGTCTGGTTTAGGCCATCAGAAAATTATCTGACTTAATTGAAATCCAGTTTTAGACACCAAATATCATAAACTATATAAAAAAAGGTGCAATTATTCCAGCCCACTTGTATAAGGAGAAAGAAGTGATGGATGAACTCTGCTTGCACTAAATCTTGTAAAATAACCTCTTTCCTCTGAAGAACAGTATTTCCAGTTCTAGCTGTCACTTCAGTTAAACCAAGGCCTGTAGTGACAGGACAAGGGGCAACGGTTTTAAACTAAAAGAGGGCAGATTTAGATTAGATAAAAGCTAGACATTTTTTTAAGATGAGGGTGGTGAGATACTGGAACAGGTTGTCCAGAGAAGTTGTGGATGTCCCATTCCTGGAAGTGTTCAAGGTCAGATTGGACAGGGCTTTGAGCAACCTGATCTAGTGAAAGATGTCCCTGCCCACAGCAGCAGCATTGGACTAGATGAACTTTGATGGTCCCTTCCAATTCAAACCATTCTATGATTCTATGAACTTTTTCTCTGGTTAAGTAGTAACAACTATAACTTTTAATCTAAGTATCTTGGGTGCTTTTCCTGGTTCCTTAATAGAGTAAATATGGTAAAATCTGTTTAAATAAAACCTACGCCATTCTTATCCTACCATCTCTTTTGTCTTTTCTATGATTTCTAGTGAATGTGCACTTCACCGATCTTTTACCAGGCATTCCACTTCGATTCATGGCATAGGGTTTAATCATTAGCTATCTGGAAGTTGTGATTTGTTTTAAGGTTGACTAAGGTAAGGTATTGGTCAGCTCTGTTGTCAACAGGAAAACTGATTAAAAATAAGGATACTGTGGTATCTACAACCTGATTATGCATCCTTATAAAAAGAAAATATACAAACCATCCAGCAATAAAAGAGGTAAACATCTTGGCTAGTGTAATATATAATAGACAAATTGTAAAATCTTGACGTACTTTCTTTTAATATTTCAGGCCAGTACAGATCTTCACAAGCAGAATATTTTTTCCTCTCATTTATAATAAATCTTTTTTTTTTAAATTATTTTTAGCTTTCTCTCCATTTGTTATATGTTGACTAGGATAAACCAGATAGATAGACAATGCATTAATAAAGAACTAAGTTAACTGTGAAATCCCCTAATTAAATCAGTTCCACTATGTTTTCTCCTAATTCATTTTCCCCCACCTTGAATAGCTTATTAAGGCTCATGCAGTTTTGTAACTCACTCCAAGAGATCTCTGACAATTTTAGTGTAAAAGTTCAGGTCAGTACTCTCAGTTGAAGTTCTTTTGGATATATGGTTGGAGGTTAGCATCAAAACCTAACACTGCACTTCAGGCAGTGAAGAATAGCCTGGCACAGATGCTTACAAAACTCAGGGTACATAATACATAAAGAAGTATTATAAAACATATAGAGAAGTAACAGTATCTTGAAGATTTTTGCATCCTGTTTGGAAATGTAGCTCTACAGAGTAGTGCTCCAGCACACAGGCGGCACAGAGCCAGGACCAAGTAAAACAATAGAGGAAGCAGGAGTCAGGTTATAGAGAGAATGGCAGGACAGAGGAAGTCAGGAAACAGGCAGATCTTCCTCCTTCTGCCTAACTTAGATATCTAAACTTAGAATTCTGCCCTAATTGTGAAAAATATCTGGTTTTGTAGAAACTAATAAAATATGCACTGTTCTGGGGAAGGATTTAAAAGTATGAGAGCTGAGAACACTACTCTCAAAAAGGATGAAGGGCCTCAACTACTTTGAGAGAAATTATTTTAATACTGAAATTGAAAATGAAATCAGGTGTGTGTACCTCCTCTAAGCAAACTTTGTAAGGATTGGGCTATCGTCTCTGCTCATCATCTCTGCTACCTCTTAAACTTAATCTGTCTTTAGGCTAATTCTGGCAAAATAACCCAGTTTCTACAAAATGGATGAAGGTTGTATCTGTTTTATCCTGAAATAGCTAAAACCTCCCATATGGAAAAGAATGTAGGGCAGATAAAATTTGGTCTGGTTTATACAATAAGCTGCCATTCTGTGACAGTCATATAAAAGCTGGGAGTCAGTTGTTCCATCTCCAACTATACTTTGACACAAGAAATGACTCACATCATTCCTTTCTTGCTTGCTTTCTTAAATGTCTAAATAGCTTTTGAACTCCAGAAAGGATTCATAAGAACAGGAAGATACGGCGTTTCAATGTTAAGGGCCTAAAAAATTCTGTTTGAAAAGGCATGAAAATGTTTTTATAATTCCAGACAGTAACCCCTGGAAAGGTTTCGTCTGGACACCTAGCGTGAAGTATGGTGACACTCACGTACCTCCATTTGCATCTTCTCTAACCACAAATTATATAGAATCTGCAATAGATGATAGACAAATGACTTGCTAAATTTCAGGACACGTTAATGGAACCATAATGAGTCTCATCTTTAGTAGTTCCTTTCTCCACATGGAGATCAGGGAGGCTATTTGTTTAATTAGAGAAGACCCTGGACAGGGGCATGTGTCTCTAATGTTTTGTTGAGGAGATGTGTGATTATTCTGGCCTTGTTTGTGGCTCTTCTAGCAAAAAAGAATAAAAAGCATAAAAAAACCCCAGAAACCTTTGCACACTGAAATGGAGAGTTTCTATGTCTCTAGAAACGATTGGAGAGCCATTTAGCCCAACCTGTTAAAAGAGTTGAAACCAAATTGAGCCAAGGACCTGGCTTGTATTCTGTAGAGTTTTCCTGAAATTCTAATCAGCCATTTTAATTTCCTTTTTAATGTTATCTGCATTTGACTCTTAAATTTAGTTTCATCATAAAGTGTAAGTATGAAAAGGATAAAACATTAGTTCAGACTGCAATCAAACTATGTATGTAGCTAAAGCTGTCAGACTTCCCAGCTGGTTTTCTCAAACACATTAAGGGGCATTCCCTCTGGGAGAAAAAACAGAAATGACCATTCATTTCTCCCTGTGCTGTTTTTCTTACTTCTGTCTTCCTCTGCTCCCATGGCTCACTTTGCACATGTAATCTAATAATGTAATTTAGAGGCATTCAGATTAATCTAATGAAATTTATGTGTTTTACAGCAGTAGATTATTTTGGCCTAACCCAGGTGGTGTGTGAATTAGAAAGATCACAGAAAGATCACCCCCCCCCCGCAGACCGACGCTGAAGCG